>NC_136012.1:21277526-21350026 GCF_048128805.1 Centroberyx gerrardi
TGTTTCTGCACCGCAAGCAATTGAGCTTCTAAATGAATATTATGACAGAAATATTCACATTTCTCTCTCTCTCTCTCTCTCTTTGTCTCTCTCTCTTTCTTTCCCTTGTTCAATATATCTCCTTTTATTTCTCCCACTGTATCTCTCTGTCCCCCTCTCTCCATCTCCATGATTAGTTAAATAAAATCCATTTGTGAGTGGAAAGTAGGAATCCATTAAAGTTATATTGCTGTTATTGAACACTGTGGAATGGATGCCACAGTAATACACTGGAGTTATTAGTTTAAAATCTTAATATCTTATGTCGTACCATGGCTCATTGAGACTAGGCAGCTATGCTTCATTATGTTAGAATACGTACACACACACACACAATGTATTAAAATGTCTATAGGGAGTTAAGACTTCCATATACTGTAGATACACACAAACATATCCACGGTCAATTTCTCTCACTTCCTCTCTCACATGCAACACACACACACACACACACACACACACAGGCAGACATACTTCATTATGTTAAGTGAAGGTGTTCCAGTGCATTAGTTGCATTTAACAAAGTAGCATTCTTTGCTAGCAAGTCATTACTGAGATCTGTGTGTGCGTGTGTGTGTGTGCGTGCGTGTGTGTGTGTGTGTGAGAGAGAGAATTTTGTTGCATTATTGTGATATGATAGTTTTGCATTGTAATGAACTGCAAAATGCCTCAAATATTGTTAGTTTTCGACAGTCATGATGCCAGCAGAGCGTCACTGAGCTGAAGCAAACTGAATTAGACTGAAAGACAAGAGAGAAATGAACTTCAGAGAAAGTGGAGGTGGAGGAAAACAGATTGAAAGAGACAGAAGCAGAGAAAGGGAGATAATCGCTTCAAACGGCAACGTCTTGTAAACACTTTGCCATTATCTTTAATGTTTGACAGCTTTTCCCACTAAAGCCTCTTCGCCTCGCCTGAATCGCATCGTGAGCAACAGATAAACAGAGGCAGCAGGTAACAAATGGAGAGAGAAAGAAAGGGAGAGAAAACAGAAACAGAGAAAAAGGGGAGACTTAGCATG
The DNA here is from genome assembly GCF_048128805.1 of Centroberyx gerrardi. Taxonomy (NCBI): domain Eukaryota; kingdom Metazoa; phylum Chordata; class Actinopteri; order Beryciformes; family Berycidae; genus Centroberyx; species Centroberyx gerrardi. The sequence goes on from NC_136012.1 coordinate 21,278,587, forward strand.
TGTAAGGACTAAGAGAAAAGAGAAGGAGCGAGCAGAGTAGTGTAATGTCTATAGGGAGTAATTAGCAGTGACAGTAGTACTAATGGTCTGTCTGCTAGCTCGACAGACTGGAACTCACTGAGAGGACTCCAGGGTCTGATGCTCTTTCTCTTTCTATGTCTCTCTCTCTCTCTCTCTCTCGCGCTCACTATGTTTCCATCCAAGTGTCAAGAGATGCTCAAAATGAAATGCTGCAAAACATAAAATGCGAATTACAGGTGCGTCTCCCTCAGATGGGATTAAGAGAATATTGGTTTCCTGAATATCAGAAAAAAAAAAAATGGAGAATATCTCAAAAATGTATTAGTACTGGGCAAATTGTTATTCATCTTTATTGTGCATTCAGACTGCAGGCAAGTGGGTTGATGGGTCACTCTATTTTGACCGCTCTATTCTGAATTGGTGCCAGATCCTCCAATTACATATATGTGCAGCTACAAAGTTTTAAACAGTCAAATCATGTATTTTTGCTGCTTTGGTATTGCCTTTCAGTGTTACACGGTGTTAATTAGGCAGCATTAATCAAAAATAAAATCAAGACCATTGACTCCAACGATGGACGTAACCGTTTAAGCATTGTTTGTTCCTGTAGTCTTTCAAATAAAAGTTGTAGAGAACTGGGAAGCTTTGAATGGCTGTAATCAACTTCTCGTTCGTTTTGCACTTACAAGGTGGGACTATTGTTCATGAAACAAAATCACATCAGTAGGGGATAAAGGAAGTGCGCAAATCGATTGGCTATTGACGGCTGATGACCACAAAAATTTCAGCCGTGGCCAATTTTTCTCAGCCGATAAACTTTTTGATTGTCCGGGTCGCTCAGCTCCATAGGAAATGAATGGACTTCCGTTGACATATTGATCGGGTTGTTTGCAGTGTGAACAGATGGAAAGAACTGCAATATTCTAATGCACTGATGTCTATACTGCCATATAGCCATGATGTCTGTGTTATAGATGAGAATGACAGCCGGTAGCTTGTGAAGGACAGATACTTTACAGTCAGTTTTTCAAAATAAAGCCACTTTTGAACTGTTGAATTGTTGTGCAATGAGACTGAACCAAGCCTACATCTTCATTCATTCACACAATGACAGCTGATGTCTGCTGCGTAGATCTGCAGTGAATAACGTAATGGCCCCTAAAACACAATGTGCAATGATCCTCTGTTATGTTATATAGTTTTCAGTGGGTTCTGCTCGCTAGACCACTTCTTAGTATTCAATCATGTTATATATGACCATATTCTGGGTATTTTTTGTTCTCTTTTTCAACTGTCAGACGATTAAAGGATTAATGATCCGGCCAACAGCCATTTCAGAGACTGAGTTTGATGTGAAAATATGTCTCTTCAGTGCTAGAATGCTATTTCAGGTGCTAAAACAGGTCAGTGATATAAAAAGTTGCAGTGAAAGGCCTGTATCTCCTCCTGAAGATGACTAAGTGTGTTTCCATAAGGAGCGTTTTCATCACTAGATCTTTAACGTCTGATCTCACCTCTGGGCTTAAAGGAGCCAGCCATGTCAGACAAAAATGCACAGTGTGTGTGTGTGTGTTTCTGTGTGTGTGTGTGTGTCTATATGTGTTTATGCTATACGTATGTGTGCATTACGCGCATGTGCGTGCTTCGTATGTTATCTTCGAGGGCGAGACCGTGTTGTTCCAGCAACCCATAGGTCCCAGCCCCATAAATCACACCTATCATACGTGTGTGTGTGTGTGTGTGTGTGTGTGTGTGCGTGTGTGTGTCTGTGTGTGTCTTTGAGTGTCTTTGTGTGTTTGAGTTCAGAGCCAACACCTGCTACTAATCACCATCAATGAACGCCGGTGAGGGGAGTGTGGTGACGTGTTAATATTTTCACTCACACACACACACGCAGACGCACACACACACACACACACACACACACAGGTCAGGTTGAAAGGACAAGAACAAAGCACTGATGATTGATACGTCAGTGGAGATTAGCATGACACTCCAAAGGAAAAGACAGAGAAAGAGCGAGGGATGAGGAGGAGAGAGAACGCCAAGAAAGAAAGAAGATAGAGAGATGAAGACAGTGAGAGAGAGAGACTGCAGCGACCAAAGAAAGACAGAGAAAGAGACAGAGAGAAGAGATGTAATGCACAGAAAGAGGATGATGTTGATCTGTCGTCTTGATGCTTTGGCAGTATTTGCTCTTTATTTGCATGCCAGTGGAGCATAATTGAATTGAATTCAAAATTGAAAGAAAGCAGAGACAGAGAGACAAAAAAAAGAGAGACGGAGATGTGGTTAATAAAGAATGCAGACAATAATGAAGATCTGCCCTTCCATTAGCCTCCATAACTCACATTTTACAACTGTGAAAATCTTTCCATAGTAAGGTAATATCAATGAACGACGTCATCTTTTCAACATCTCTCCCGCCACCTTGCACCTCTCCTCCCTCTCCCATCCCTCCTTCCCTATTCCTTTACCTCTCTCTGCCTGCCATTGCCTTCACTCCTCCCTTTCCCCTCCTCTCCTTCCCTCCTTCTCTCTCTCCCTCTCGCCCGTCTCTGTCTTTTTCAACATGTGCTAGCCATCGCCTACTTCTATTATCTTTGCTAAAAGCCAAAAGTCAGATCTCACCACTTAATCACAGCCACTTCGATGGAAAACAGAAGAGAAATATAACAAAAGGAATGAGGAAGGGGAGGAAGAGGGGAGGTGGTTGGAAGTCGGGATATAGGGATGGATGGATGGATGGATGGATGGATAGAAAGGCAGTAGTAGGGAAGAATGGATAGATAAATGTGTACAGAGGTAGACAGAGGTAAACCACATTACTACAGGTGACATACTAGCAGTTATATTCCAAAACACTGTTTTCGAACAGGGCCAGTATCTGATGTTCATCATCCAATATCTCCACAACACTGAGGATCCAGTCTGTAAAAGTGTCATCATTTTGTCATCCAAGGAGTAAAGTTACCCACTATTCTTTAAAAAGTATCATCATTTGCTTTCATTCTGTGCTGAACCAAACTTGTGATATATGATCACTTTTTTTTTAACAGTAATTAACAGTTGACATTTACTCCCCATGTAACCAAAATGAGATATTTAAAAAACACCATTTAAAAAAGTAACATCACTCTATTACATCAATCTTGTTAAATGATTGCACAACATTAGAATATATTACGGTTGACAAAATGCTGACACTTTTACAGACTAGATCTAGAATGAAATACATGTTCACATTCATGAGTAAATCCACAAGATATTTCTTAATTCTCGTAAAATATGACTTTTAGGAGAATATATGAGGTTTAGCAGATACAAAGTTTGTGAGGGACTCTGATCGGATCACAACTGGAATGGAGGAACAAAGAAAAGGATGTCAGCGGGGAAGGAAGAGCGGGAGGATGGAGGAAGATGAAAAATAGTCATGAAGCAGCTGATGGATGGATAGATGATGTCAGGAGAGAAGAAGGGTTTGATTGAGCGGCAGAGAGATGAAGAGCAGTGCAGCTGTTTGGTGCGTTTGAAGGATGGATGGACGATAAAGTTATGAAAAATCAAGAGAGGTAATGTACATCAAATCAGCTGCATGGAGTATGGATTGATCTATGAATGGGTGGAGGGAAAGACGAATGGGTGGATGGATGGAAGAAGGGGTGGAGAAATAAAGAGAAGTAACTTACAGTATGCATAGTGTATTTCATTGATGGATAGATAAATGGACGAAAGGATGGATGAAGAAAAATGGACATAAGAACGGTTCAATGGACGGAGTGACGGATGGATGGATGGATGATTGTTTCAAGTACAGACTCCCAGCTGTTATCTATGGTACATGAAATAAGAACCTGATGGCCAATCATAACATGACACTCACACACACTCACACACACACACAGGCCTCGCTCTGCCTTTACCTCCGAGCGCACAAATATTTGGGTTATTACGGTCACTCTTTTCCTTTGTAACACCCACCTCTTTTCTCTGGGCGATGAATTACCTCAACGCAGAATCTCTCTCCCTGTATCTCTCTTTTTCTCTCCATCTCTCCCTCATTCTCTCTATCTCCTTGTCTATGTGTCTTTCAGTCTCTCTCTCTCTCTCTCTCTCTCTGTCTACATCACAGTTCTGCTCTGCATTAGTTCTGCTGGTTTTGAAGCGATCAGCGTGCATGATCACTACCAGACCGGACCTGAAGAGAAAGGGAGGGGGGAAGAGAGAGCGAAAGAAGGATGAAGAAACAGAAAGACAGAGAGAGAGAGAGGACGGGATGGAGCGAGTGAGAGAGAAAGAAAAACAAGAGAAAGGGAGGAGCGTAGAGAGGAATAGACAGAAAGATCCAGGGAGCGAGAAAGAGTGAGAGACAAAGAAAGACAGTGGCTGATGGAGACAGAAGCTGGGTTTCCATCCAAGTTTTTTTTTTTTTTTTTTTTTTTGCAAATTATGATGTATCGAATTAGGGAAGCTGAATGGAAATGGCAAAATTCGATAAAAATTTCCTCAATATCGCCAAAAAAGTTTTTACACTTCCTGGAAGCGGAAATTTTTTTTGTCAACAAAGAAATTATGCAATAAATAGTGATGGAAACACATTTGTCAAATAAATAAGGACGCTTGGCATGATCGGCCCGACGAATGGTTCAATTTCATTGCAAAACAGTTCAAAAGTGGCTTTGGACGTTCTGAAATGTTCTGTGTAAAATATCTGTCCACCACAGCAGCCCAGAAACATTATATCTGCTGTCACTGCCATGCATAAGTCGCCCCCATTGCGGTTGTATGGCCATTAGTTGGTGCGTTAGAATATTGCCAAGTGCATTTCTTTGTTTTTCGTATGAAAGCATGAAATATGGCAAACATGAGCTGAAACTAAAGAACAATAACAACTTGCCCAACACTAATCAATTCTTGAAAAACTATGTCCATGTTTCTCATGGAAGTGTTTTTGTCTGACATTCAGGAAGCCTAATCATTGGCTTCAACCCAGCTGATGAAAAAACACCAAGTTTGCATTTTAGTTTTTGCAACATTTCAAAAATGTGCATAAAATTTGCTTGACAGTTGGACGGGAACATAGGGATAGATAAAGATTCAGAGAGAGAACAGAGGAAGAAAAACAACAGAGGAGGGAAAGAGAGAGAGAGCGATAGGAGGTTATAAGAAGAGAGAGAGACGACTGTGAGGATGTGAATGTGTCAGCACATTTTGTGTGTATGTGCCTCTGTGTGCACAGATGCATGTGGTCTTATGTGTGTGACTGTCTCTGAGCGTACAAGTACACAAGCGTGTTTGCATGTGTAACTGTCTCATTACGATTGCATCCACGTGTGTTCATGTCAGTGTGTACGTGTGTGTGTGTGTGTGTGTGTGTGTGATACCTAGGCAATCACATACTGCGCTTTTTACGCTCAGTAGCTCAGAAATTGTGACACAGCGTGAAAGAAAGTTTAGTCACAAGACATCCATACCCAGGCCTTCACTGTACTCAGTATGCCAGTCAGACGTAGCGTGAAGCAGTTTAATTTGGACCGGATTGGTTTTTAACTGCCTCCACAAGACAGATGGGTGCCGGGTTACATACGGCTCAATCAGACAGATATAGACGGAGGATAGGTGGAAAGACAGATGGATGGGTGGAGAGGTGGAGAGACAGACAGATTTGGCAGATGGTCCGGTGGGCTGGAGGACAGTGAGACTGACCTGTAACTAAGAGCCATGTGTCCCGTCGTATTGTCCTGAAATCTTCCCCGCTCACTGACTGTAAATCGCTGTGGATGAGAGCGTCAGTGCTAAATGACTGAAACTTAAATGTAGAGGCAGATAGTCGAACATACCACCAAAGAATCAATGTATATCGAATGCGAATCGAGAGGCTCAATGTAGTACCCGACTTTGTGTGCAGCCCTCAAAATACTGAATTTGAAACTTGAAAGCTTTTGTCATTGTCTTTCAAACTCCTTATTATTATTCCAGGCGTTATAACGCCTGGAATCAAATGTATGAAACACGCTTTATAAACAAGTGTTGATTGATAGATTGATTGTTTTTGTGGATGGTAACATAAATTATAGCTGTTTACACATCACAGTTTCTATATCACTGCATTTAAATTTATCGCTGCAGATTTCACGGGCCATTACCATGTGCAGTTTTTGCCATATAAAACCCTCATGATATACTGTGCTTCATTGTACCTTAGATATATACCTGGGTGCTCTCAGTATATTTTTACAACACATCCTAGGAAAGGAATCGTAGCTAAGACCTTTGCCAAATCAGTTCCGTAGCTTTCTAAACTGTATTGTATTACGCCTGAGCATCTACCACCATTCCTCTTGTGTATTTTAATTGGCTGTAAAGTCCTCGGTCATCGGTTGGGTTATCAGTAGCCGAGTTGCGAGGTCAGTGAGTCCAGTGGTCAGTGGTGCGGGATGAGACTGGTCCTGATGTCCACCATCCATAAAGACAACAAATGGGATTCAGACGTGACTTCGCAGAGCACATCTGGAGCACAGCTGTCTACACTCTGGGTTTTGTGTGTGTGTGTGTGTGTGTGTGTGTGTGTCTGTCTGTGTGTATGTCATCAAAAGTTCTCCACCCTACCGTACACCTCCGCTCACACACAGAGAGCGCGCACACACACACACAAACAAAAACACATGTATATGCAACAGCACATCCAATTACACACGTAAGCATGTAGCCTACGCCACCCCTCTTTTGAAGGGATGGAATGAAAGAAAGAAAGAAAGAAAGAAAGAAAGAAAGAAAGAAAGAAAGAAAGAAACAAAGAAACAAAGAAAGAAAGAAGTTTGGGGGGTAGATTCGGAAAGTTGAGATACTTTTTTATGACACTTTCTTGCCAAAAAATTAAACAAAAGGACATCAGCCCATGGCAACCATCGTCGTAGGCGTTGCACTCTCATAGAAAATGAATGGTTTTCCAAAAACTAGAGACTGGAGTTGCTTGCCAAACCCTCCCACCCCCCAATCACACACACACACACACACACACACACTCAGAACTACAAGGATCACCCTCAGGGGCTGAGCGTCGTCATGGAGGTGTGTTGTTGTTGGCATGGCGCCAAAACACATGTTTCTGATCGGCTAATATACAGGTAATAATTATAATGAGGGCTGGCTTGGGTAAAACCAATGCTATCATTCATAAAGAAACTCTGTCTGTCTGTCCCTCCTCCCAAAATGTACCGTAATTACCTGTACATAGATACACACACACACACACACACACACACAAACACACACCCATATTTCTCTCCTCTCTGAATCATAACATCGTCTGTAATAGCTAAACCATTGGGGAGTGGAGTGCGCAGTAAGTGACACATTCAGCGAGAGCGTGATAGCATCTGGTAATAGGACTCATGAGAGATAGACAGAGACAGACAGAGAGAGACAAAGAGTGTGTGTGTGAGAGCGAGAAAGAGAGAGTAAGAGATAAAAAACTTTGTGTGAGATGACAGAGAACAAGGGCAAAGTATTAGAGAGTGAGCGAGAGGCCAAGAGTGACTGACAGGAGAGAGAGAGAGAGAGAGAGACGGTGCGAGAGCGAGCGGTTTAGTGTTTCAAGACGATTAACACGGCCCCGCTGTGTTTTAATAGCACGTTCCTGTGGGTATTTTTAGTCAAACATTAGCGAAATGACACTAATGACAGAGTATAGAGAGAGTTTGACTGCAGAAACCTAATCAGACTACCATCGCTGCAGGGCTGGGCTGCTGAAAGACGTCTACACACACACACACACACACATGCACACACACAGACTGAGGTTACGTTGACATTAGTTTGGGTTTTTGAGTTATTTATTCCAGACCGGATGCGAGTTTAAGCGGAGAGCTTAACCGCTCGGTAGTGAATGAACACTAGACTGTCATTGAATTAAAGGATAATAATATACTTTTTATTTTTTTTTCCATGTGATATTTACATATTTAGTGGGCCACAGAGTAGTCTAACAGTCAGGTGAAACTAGAGTTTACGGTTTGTACAAACATCTGTAAGATTTAGTCACGGCTACAGTTAAATGAATGGGAATCAAAGGGTGAACCGCAATAGCTTTCGGACTTTGGGTAAGAATAAACAAAAAGAAAACCTGTGTTGTTGTTTTAACTTGATTTAAAGTGATTTGACCAAGGATTATGAGACATGCTGTCACTGCCCGTCTATCTGTTGATAATTTATTCCTCCATAAATCAAACTCTTAATGAAGACAGAGCTGAAGGGAGACTGAGGCTGGTCTGGCCACAGCTGCACCAAGTTAGACGATCCCTCCATCAATAACACACACACTCAAACTACCATAGGAGTGCACACACACACACACACACACACACACACACACAGAACACATCCTCGTCCAGACAGCTCTATCAGGCTGCTGGGTCAGGCCATCGGTCGTAAAGTCACACATCCCCGTTTCCGTTTGATGTCTGCCGCTTAGAGTGTGTGTGAGTGTGTGTGTGTGTGTGTATGTATGGGGGTGGAGTGGGGGGAATCCACTTTTTTAACAAGGATTTAACGGGGCTCTGCCGGTAAACAACGGCCATGTGGAGCTGGTAGAGGAGCGGGTCTGTAAACATGACACACCTACTGAATCAGATCCGGGCGGAGGGAAAAACAGCTTTGATAAGGGCAGGCAATAAACTCTGTAGGCATGGGGTGGGGGGGGAGGGGGGGGGGGGGGGGGGGGCAGTTGGCATTCACATTTAACAAGGAGAAAAATATTGTTTTGATCGTTTGACATAACAAATAAATTGTTCTTGTCACGGAAAAAAACACTTTTTTTTCTTCCAGATGTGTGTTTTTTCTCTGGGTGTGACATCAGCAGAATGTTGTTTTTATCTACAGAAAGCTTTGGCAATGATCACTGAACATCAAAGTTACCACATACTGGTTTAATACTGATCTGATTTGATACTGGTCTGATATTAAAAGTGTTATATCCAACCAATAGCCAACATCTCGCCTCTGATAAGAAGCAGACATTGTCTCATGTCTAGTTTAATTACATTTAACAGCCAATATACATGGTGTCAATGAGAAATGTTGTTTTTGCCAACACGCTGACTAAACAACAAAATTAGCATACACTGGTTTGATTACTTGCTGCTAAAAGTCCTATATCCGACCTAAAGCCAATATCTAACCTCTGAGAAGGAGAGAACATTGTTTCATGTCTAGTTTCATTACATTTAACTGTCTAAACCAGCCAATGATAGTTTGTGACAGATGAGTAGAGGTAGGTAGAGGTAGGGCCTTGACACCCTGATCCCCCCCCCCCCCCCCCCTCTCTCTCTCTCTATCTCTCTCTCTGTCTCTCTCTCTCTCTCTCTCTCTCCCCCAGATCAAAGTGAATCCAGCTGGTAGTGATCCTAACCCTCCACGCGGTGGGACGTGACCCCACGACCCTCTGACACACACTGCCCCAACAGCTAGACCTGCCTGCAGAATGCTGGAGGGTGAGTGAGTGTGTGTGTGTGTGTGTGTGTGTATGTACATGTGAATTTGTGTGTGTGTGTGTCTTGCGGAACCCTCCGGTACCTCTTCACCTTGAGGTCAGAGGTCAACAGAGCAATCAAAGCCAGCTTCCATCTGCTCCCCGCCTAGACACGTCCTGTGTGTGTTTGTGCCTGTTTGTGTGAGTGTGACAGAGAGAGCAAGAGAAGGAGAGTGTGTGTGTCTTTTAACGTGTGTGTCCATGACTCTGTGACTGTGTGTGTGTGCGTGTTTCCCCCTCTAGCGATAGTTGCCCTGTAGTCCGCAGGAATCCCTCATCAAAGAGCAGAGAATGTTCTAGGTGTCTGGATCGTCAAAACATGCCGGCGACTTCTGAAGCCACAGTCGGCATTCGTAAAGCAAAACCAAAATTTTGTGGCACCTCAACGCCCCCAAATGCCAAACACACACAGCATGGTAAACTGAGGCACCAAAGAATAACTTCTTACTTTTCCTTTTCAGAAGATTTCATATCTTCACTAATTGGAAGAAGAATTTTTTATAAGACCTGTTTTTCATTTTTTTTACCCATTTCAAGCAGATGCTCTAATCCACACAAAGATGTAGTGGAGGGTAAACCCACCTAAATTCGATTTACTCACATTTTTTGTCTGATATACCTTATAGTACATCATGGTAAGTAGAATCAAACTGATGTAACTTATAAGGTCTTTAAAGGAAAAGGTGTATGAGTGTGTATGTGTTATTGTAAGAGGAACAGGTGTGTCTTGTGAAATGCATGTGTTGAGGTACTCGGGTCAGTGTTAGGCTCGAGGGGAAACCGAAGCCAAAGCTGCCACACAGGCCTGTGATCTGCAACACGGCCGGAGGCCAACATGACTCTAGACTTGTATAAGGAGCAGAGGCCAACGTGCCTCAAACCTAGAGAGAGAAAAAGTTCGATTTAGAGTTGATTTTAAGATTTTTCTGATCACGTCTGAAGCACGGCTAGGTCCGGCCTCGAGCTACATTTAGACATTTGAATTCCCTGTGAGCCGGAGTGAAGCCTGAGATCCTCGGGCCCTTCTGGCTGAGTCTAGTCTCAAGACTAAATATGATTTATTATAGATGACTTTTGCCATCAGGACCCCTAGACTCTGTTATTCCCTGCCTGAGGAACTTTAAGCTAGCTTTTCAGTATCATCGTTTTATGTCTTAATGATTAAATGCACCTTTACAGCCTTGTTTCACATAACTGTTTTTGATTTTGGCCACTTGTAATCGGGTGTTGTTTCTTATGTCTATATTTTAACCACTTTTCCCAAGTTTCGTAGTCTTATTAGTAGTATTTTATTGCCACTGAAAAGAAATAGGCCAAGCAATGGAACTACTATTCTCTCAATCCATACTGAGCCAGACAATTTGACAAAGTAAACCTTATATACAGCAGCGAACAGGGAGAGTAGCTGCAGGGGGAGAAATGGTTCCACACATTTACACACTCACACCTTGCTCAAGGACACTCCCACAGTACAGTAGGTGCTGAAGAGGGAAGAGTGTCACTTACTCACTTCACAGTCAGGAGACTAAGACCGGCAACCTTCCAGTTAAAAACCCACAAAAAGAAAATCGATCAACGCCTTCGATTGTGCCGTCTGTACTCAGTGCAATTGAGTGGAGAACAGAGATGAAATCAAACATCTTTGGGTCGTCTTTAAACACGCACATGTACACAAGTAGGCTTGCAAACACACATACCGTACACACACGTGCGTACTTCAGTTGCTAAGTAACCAATAATAAGGTCTTCACAAGTAGAATAAAACCAGGTACACACACACACACACACACACACACCTTAGTAAAGTTCCCCCATAGTAGCCTGAGGTGTTAAGGTGTAGTTATTCTTGTTAAAAAACAGCAGATATATTAGCACCTCAACTCCTATTATTCCACACATTATAGCCCTGTAAAGCATGCTGATACTGTGTGTGTGTGTGTGTGTGTGTGTGTGTGTGTGTGTGTGTGTGTGTGTGTGCGCATCAGTGTATATATAAATCTGTGTGTGTGTAAGGCATCTGGGTGTATTATGTTAAAGGTGTGTATGCATGTAAATGTATATATATATGTGTGTATATATGTGTGGTTATGTGTGTGTATGCCAGTGCCTGTCAACGTGTGCGTATGTGTGTATATACAGTATATCCATGTGTGTGTGTGTGTGTGTGTGTATGTGCGTTACACCCTAAAGCCAACATTTGCGTTCGGAGGGGAGGCGGTGAGTCGCTTTTTTTTTTTTTTTTTTTTCTTTTTTACAGTGCCCATATGGTTCTCATTTTTCCATACACATTCATGAGGCATTTCTGCATTTTAAGAAAAGAAAAAAAACTAGGAGAGCGCGAGAGAAGAAAGGATGAAGGAGAGAAGAGAGGGAGAGAAAAAGAAAGAGTGTATTCCCAGTAGAGATGTCAGATCAGAGAGCTGGCTTGTTTCACAACCAGCCGGGTTAGTGGGACCAATATGGAGGACCTCACAGAGTTTACCTCTCTCTGTATCTCGTTTTCTCGCTTTGCATTCTCTCGCTGTTTTTCCCTCTCACACAAATACACAAAATATCTCCCGTTCACACACAGACGCAGAGAAAATCTCTCACACTCGCATAAACACACACACGCACACACACTTGAAAACAGACCGCACAAAAAGTCTAGGCAGCAAGCATGCCCCAAGGACAGAGGAGAGGAAAACTAAAACCATACGAACAGAGAGAAAGCGAGCGAGAGAGAGAGAGAGAGAGAGAGAGAGAGAAATGAAGAGAGAGGAAAAGAGAGAGAGCCATTATTCAGAAAAATGTCCCAGCAGCCTTTTTACAGGAACAAGAGGAAAGGAAATTTGTGATTGGCACTGACCAATTGTCGTGTGTGTGTGTGTGTGTGTGTGTGTGTGTGTAAATATCTGTACATATTGTTCCAAGCATACAAGCATGTACGTATACTGTACGGTACGTGAGTTAGAGTGCATATAAGAGTGTGTATATAAGTGTATGTAAGTGTGCCACTGTGTGTGTGTGTGTGTGTGTGTGTGTGTGTGTGTGTGTAGGGAAGAGAGCTGTCTGTTTTACATCCTAACAGGCAACAAATCAGCCAGCAGCCACATCTATATGCTCCGTATAACCTACCCTGTGCTACATCACTGTGTGTGTGTGTGTGTGTGCATGTGTGTGTGTGTGTGTGTGTCAGGGCCACCGAGGATCAGAGTGTGAACAAGCAGCAGCTGGTGAAAAGTGAGGGACTGACAAGGTGTTTAGAGAGAGATAAAGACAGACAGAGAGAGAGAGAGAGAAAGAGAGAGAGAGAAAGAGGGAGAGAAGGAGAGAGAGAGAGCTAGAAAGATGGAGGAAAAATAGAGTCAGTGTGGACAGAAGGAGAGAGAACAGAGGAGAGAAAGTGAGAGGGAGAGAAGTGAGCAAGATGACAAGGTGTTTTGGACTTTAGGACAATCCTGCTACACACACACACACACGCACACACACACACACACACACACACACACACACACACGTACTGTACGGCTATGGCAGAAACAGTACACCTCATCCCACCCAAGCACAAAAACACACAAAGGGAATTTCCTGATTTAAAATAACCTGGGCACAGTGCACGCACACACACACACACACACACACATTCCACTTCCAACCAATATGAACTCTCGTGGAATGTGTGTGTCCGTGCATGTGTGTGTGCGTCTGTGTGTGCAAGCGTGTGCCTGTATCATATTCACATTCTTTTGTATGGAAATCTGAACTTTAAAAGAATCCAAATTATGCATGTTTTTGCTTCTGCATCTGTGTGTGTGTGTGTGTGTGTGTGTGTGTGCATGCGTGCGTGCTATTCACATTGCTGTTTGTTAAAAGAGAGAACACAGTTTAAAACAATGTGTCTACAGCCATGATTATAAACAGAGTGCAGATTGAGCAACACTCTGTTAGGTCAAATAGGACGCACATTTTCTTTACCGTGTGTGTGTGTGTGTGTGTGTGTGAGTGGACGCTTCTGTGATTTTGCGTATACATGTGTGTGTGTGTGATAGCTTTCCTCTGTAATTGAGCCTGCTGCCCAAGTTCAACGCATTTAATTAAAGATACAATGAAATACAATGGTGTGATGTGAGCGTCTTTATTACTCTCTCCATCTCCCTCTCCATCTCTGTCCCCACTTCTTTATTGGTTAAGACAGAGGATGGGTGTTATTATCAAGCGGAAATTGTCCTGGGCGTGAATGAAAACACTAATCTATTAAATCTCTCTCTCTATCTCTCTCCCTCTCTCACACACACACTCTTTCTAACTCTCTTTCTCCCTCTCTCTCTCGACAAGATTGAGTGTGTGATGACAACCAGCCGGAGTAATTACAGCAACAGCGTTAATCTGCTTCAATATTCATGTCACAGTGAAAATTGATCTGTCTTCTCTGCCTAGAGGAGCCTATTAAAGCATCAGTCAGGGGTTTTCACACCATATAAAACATGGAAATCGTGGCTGTCGGGTGCAAACCTCGTAAGGATTACACGATCCTCGATGGGTTTCTACAACCCTGGAGCTCATGAAAACCTTTTAAAACATATCGGATAAACTGAAAAAGTGTATTGTCATCAAGCTGAAAACAAGGTTGTTTTTCTGAGTTCCTGGAAAGTTTTTGAACATTTTGGAGATACAAGGTTTTCACCCGACAACAGTGACATGTACTATTTTTCTCCTACCACTAAATATTTGACAGATATGAATCCTTCAGGGTTAATAGTTGCAGATGAGAATACATTCAACACATCTCTAAGTGCAGCTTAGCGTGGCCAATCATTAGTGCATATTGTGTTGAAAAGTGACACGAAGAGACTCTCTGCTACTTCATCATCTTACCAAAGCTCAAAATTAAAGTCTGTTTTATTCTGACGTAAACCCTCTTCAACCCGCAGCTAATATTTGAAACTCTAATTTAGCTGTCACATATTCACCCTGGTTTTATTCCTATAATCTCATCTAATCTTATATCCTTGCCACATTAATGCCACATGTAAGCCTGTTCCCTGTCAACCGATGTGAATCAATGAATACAGCATTAAGGTAAAGTCTGGTCCGCCTGGTTTATTTTAGACTACAGAATGTGTCTTTAAAATTTCACTTACAGGAAAAGGCGGATTCTGCATTTTCACGATATTGTACGATCAGATTTCTAATTAAATTATGTGCAGTGAGTAAATGTGCAAACTGTTAATTTAGCAATTTCCTGGTATTTGCATTTGGGCGAGAGACGTTAATATTTCCGGCAGAGAGGCCACAGATTCATTCTTTCATTCATCTGATCCTCCTTATATAGACGATAGAGCAGCTGACTGGACTGTTCTGGGTCATTATAGTGGAGTTAATAAGGTAGAGAGTGATGGAGACATGAAGAGAGAGAGCAGAGAGAGAAAGAGAAGAAAACATGGAAGGAAGAAAGAAAGAAAGAAAGAAAGGAGTATATACTGAGAGGGAGAGAGAATTTACGCTTCTGAGAGCAAACTGATTAAGCTCGTTAAAATGCAATTACAAAGAATTACAACCAAGACCTTCGGATGTCCGGTTGGCTCCGTGTGTGTGTGTGCGTGTGTGCGTGAGTGTGTGTGTGTGTGTGCGCCTGCATGTCTACGATACTACAAGCCAACCAGGTGCAAACCTTCTCCAAGACATGTTGAGAAGAAAATAGGGAGAAAGAAAAACAGGATAACAGAGGAATAACGACAGGCAAAACACAGAGAGAGAGGAGAGAGAGGGAGAGAGAGAGAGAGGAGAGAGAGAGAGAGAGAGAGAGAAAGGGAGAGTGAGGGAGGCCTGTCTCTATAGCTAACTGGTGGTCACTGAGTGATGAATCTATATATTTAATATGCAGTTTATTTCATTTTATTTTACTTTATTTCTATCTCATTTATGTTTGAATCTATGCTTTGGCAACATACGTCATGCCAATAAAGCTCCTTGAATTGAATTGAATTGAATTGAGAGAGAGAGAGAGAGAGAGAGAGAGAGAGAGAGAGAGAGAGAGAGAGAGAGAGAGAGAGAGAGAGAGAGAGAGAGAGAGAACAAGAGAACAAGAGAAAGAGCAACAAGGCCAAAAAGCAACATGACAGGGGTGGAGGTTTTCCAGTTGGGCCAGATTTCCCAGAGCCAAGTCTGT
This sequence comes from Centroberyx gerrardi, assembly GCF_048128805.1. Taxonomy (NCBI): domain Eukaryota; kingdom Metazoa; phylum Chordata; class Actinopteri; order Beryciformes; family Berycidae; genus Centroberyx; species Centroberyx gerrardi. The sequence goes on from NC_136012.1 coordinate 21,294,288, forward strand.
TCTGGTCATTATGGAGCTCAAACTGTCACTCTGTGTGTGTGTGTGTGTGTGTGTGTGTGTGTGTGTGTGTGTGTGTGTGTGTGTGTGTATGTGTGTGTGTGTGTGTGTGTGTGTGTGTGTGTGTGTGTTGCACTGCTGTGGAATGTCAAGAATCCCTCTCCCTGAGTGTGTCACTACCATGTCAGGCACTTTTATCAACTGGCTTCATCTCTTCTTCCATCCTTCCATTCTCTCTCTCTCTCTCTCTCTCTCTCTCTCTCAAGCGGTGGGGTTACTACCAAAGGGTCAGAGGTCAAACTATTTCTCATTACACATAGAGAGAAAGAAAAGAGAGAGAGAGAGAGAGAGAGAGAGAGAGAGGGGAGGGAAATGTGAGAATTAGAGGGAGTTGAGGACGGCCAGAGGAAACAGTAATGGCCTCTATTTACATTTTAGAATTTACATTTTTCCATGTTATGTATTTAGCCGATACTTTTCAAGAGCGAGAGTAGAAAAAGGGCAAGAGTAGAAAAAAATTCAATTCCAAAATCAGTGACATTACAAGAATCCAGTTGTAAGAGATGACAGGGTCAGAGCCATATCGGTTAAAGTAATAATCCACAACATTTTCACATAAATGTTTAGCTGCTCTCTCTATCACTGATTGATATAACAGAATAGTGATTCAACCTATGCCCCGTTCATGAAAGCTTTTACATATCCTGTTGGGTATGGGTCTTTCCCGGGACAAATCCTCTGGTGTACAGGACGTGATGCGTTTTATGTTTCCAGCAGCAGCAAAAGCAGTTACTTTGTGCTCTATCTCTCTAAAAAAAAAAAACGAAAATAGAGATGGGGCTGTGGGTCAGTTTCCTCTGTTTGTTTGTTCATCCATCACACAAGATATCTCAGACACTCCGAATTGGCTTTAGACAAAATTTGGGGAAATTTGGGATGATGCATCTCACTAATCTGTTCTGGCATTTTCTAAATTACACTTCATGACCCAAGGGGGGCGCTACAGCTACAAGTCAAAACAAGGTGACATATCTGTAACTGACTGGGGGGAATTGCATCATTTGTGAGGGACAAAATGTATATGGTTGCCTTATTTTAATTTGTTTCTTGACTATACTATGATTGCTTTTGGTGATAAGATAATGGCTACTATTATTATTCTTTGTCTTCAAATACGTTGACAGCATCAACGCTTGTTTTAACCTTGCCATTAAAACAGAGAGACAGACTGATACCATTAAGCATGCTCGTCTATGAAAAGTGAGAAGTAGCGTCATGCTCCTTGCTGCGCTATGCAACACCAACTCATTTGTCATCCGCTGACAAGCCACGCAGCAGAAATGAGCCAGAGCCAACGTCAACAGTGTTTCGCTGAGAGAAAGGAAGAAAAGCGAAAACTGACAAAGAGAAAGGCAGGAAAGAAGTGACAGAACAGCTTGAGAGACGAGGGGAGGAAGGAAGGCACAGCGGAGAAAACTATTTGGGAAAGAAGGAGAAGAAAACAGAACGACAAAGAGTGAGAAAACGTTAGAGGAGAAGAGGGGGGAAGAGGGAGTAAAGAAGAGAGACAAAAATGTGATAGAGTGATATGGAGATGTGATAAGGGGGAGAGAGAGAGAGGGAGAAGTATTTTATCTTGGTGAGAGAGTCTCTAAATCCTCCTGTTGACTGACATTTCCTCTTCCTTTAAATACCTTCATCTGAACTGCTTTTGTCTGCCCATCCTGTGTGCGTGTGTGTGTGTGTGTGTGCGTGCGTGTGTGTGTGTGTGTGTCAGTAATCTAAGCAGGCTTTGTGCTGTCTTAGCTAGGTTAAGTCTTTCAGACCTGTATTAAATCCACTTGTTAAACACAATGCTGCTACAAGTGGCTCCTTTCAATACAACAGTCACACAGCACTTACAACGTAGTGGGAAAGGAAGGTTGTTCATCCACTCATTCATTCATTTTGATTGATTGTTCTTTCCTTCCTTCCTCCTACTCTTCTTCCCACTCCTCTGTCTTTCTTTCTTTCTTTCTTTCTTCTTTCTTTTAACACATTCCCCTACATGTTTCTTGATGCAGAAAGGTCATTAAACATTTTCTTTAATCTAAAACATATAAACCTCTATAGCATAAATCTCTCGTGTCTATTGGAACAGTAAAACTGCCTAAACGAGGAAAATATCAACTTTATTTGACTTGACAATTGTCAGATTGCCGGTTTGTCTCAGTATCTTGATCCAGTTCAACTCAAATTACAGGTTTTCACGACAGAAGGCAGAGTAAGGCTGACAAGGGATTTCCAGGGCCGTCATGAGGATCAAGGAGGATACAGAGCGAGAGAAACGGAACGAAAAACACTGCAGGGTTTCTTGAGGAGAAAGTTCAGCTCCACTACAACAAATTGTTTAAGCACTACTTCCATGGACGTGGACATGATCACTCAGCGGGAAAAGACACATACCACGTCCCTGCAACCTATCTTTTACATCCCTCTCCACCTCTCCCCTATCTCTCCTGACAGGAAATCCATGAAAAGAATCTGAAAAAGAAGCACTCCTGGAACACAGTAGAGTTAACTGTGTCATCCTGGCAGTATGGCAGCTATTAAACTGAAATATGTAGAAATTGTTGAGAAAGATAGGGAAGGAATCGATGATGAAATCGCTTCCTGGAAAACCCACAGACGTCTCCGTAGCCGTAGCCATGGCTGACGCAGAAAGGAAGAGAGCATGAAAGAAAAGTGATGCTTAAGAAGAGGTGGACAGAGATGAAGGTTGTTCAGCTCAGAAACTGCTGATTCGAAAATTTCCGCTGTCATTTGGAGTAAACGGTGCTTTTCTGCCAATAGAAACCCTTACAAAGCTTCCTAATGGAGGAGATAGAAGTTATTATAAATGGTAGATGGATTAAAATGATGATGAAATGGCTTCCTACAATATGACAAGTACCTTGTGAAGACCTAAAAATTTCAAAAATGTCAATGTATCCCTATAAAGACTTAAATTGTCTTTCCTGGCAATAGAACTAGCTAAATGTGTCTTCCAGGAAGAGCTAAAAGCTGTTTAATAAGACAGATAGCTCACTTGACCCAATGCTTCAACCCCATTGGAGCTCCAATGGCCCAATCAACCAATCATAAATTAGTTTCGGCAGGCTGTTATTAAGGGGTTCAGACATCCGCCCGGCAACGGAATCTGACTCTCGGTCGTGATTGGTGGGATCGCCCGGGGCGCCGTGGTAACGACAGGTCGTCGCGGTGACACAGAGCTATGCGGGTGTCGACATCAGCTCAGGTGAAAGGTCAGCGCCGAGAGAGACCACTCACACACTCACCGGACAGCCGCAGTGCGTGTGTGGGTTTGTGCGTACATGTGTGTGTGTGTGTGTTTGTGTGTGTGTGGGTGCGTGTGTGTGTGTCAGCTGTCACATTCAGCCATTCTCATTAACTGTGAAGCTGATTTATTATTGGTCTAATTACAGAGCTCTGGCTGCCAATCAATTAGGCCCCTTACCCACAACCCCCAACACCATCCTTCCACAGGTTCAGGTGTGTGTGTGTGTGTGTGTGTGTGTAACTGAAGTTAAAGCTGGTGTGTATGTGTGTGTGTGCCTTAAATCAGGAAGTGAAGTAGACAAAAGCTCCAGTCTGACTCCTGTGTTTCCTCTGAAGGAAGAACTAACGACCGCTCTACTCTTCTTAAGTGACTCTTTATTAAGTGACATTACACTACACAGACGACATCGACAGGATTAAAGGACTAATAGATCACTGCAAGTAATGGGACTACAGTAATCTGATTACTAGTAAATTGGGAATATAAATAAATTACCTTCATAGACTGTATCAACTAACACATTAAACTAGAATGATTACACAGACAAAATCAGGGGAGTAACAGAATACATTCATTCACAGCCTCTGTATTAACTGACTTTACACTAGATTTTTTTTGTCTGTATTTAATCAATGAAAGATTTTCCCGGCCAGTCCAGGGATTTGAATCTTTCTGATCACAAGCCCGCTTTTCAAACCTCTAAACTAAAAACCGCCTAAATTAAGGGTCTGACAGAATGCATGTAATGGTATTATAGTAATATGGTTTTAAAATGTAGTTACTTTAATTGGGATTTCGAGTAAATTACATTCCAAACCCTATTCAAACATTCCATGAACGCTTTTATCTCACTCTTTCATATTAGCTTGTGTTATACTAGACAGATTACATGGACAGAATTAAGGGAGTCACGGAATGCATGTAATGGGATTAATGTAATCTCTTTAAAAAATACAATAATAAGGATTAAAAGTAATCTTCCCTTCTCAGTTTTATTCATGGGGTCTTTATATTTCCCTACAAATCCATACAGTATGCACTTAATGATGTTCGCCTGACTGAAACATTTGCTGCAATGTACTTTGCACTTTGGAATAAAATGGATTTATATCTCACATAAGAACTCGAGCATCATTATTTTTTCAGTATGTAGGTTTCCTTTTGTACTGTATTTGTAGAAACTCAAATCCTATGGAGCTAAAGCTCGGGGACAAAGCAAGCTGCGGTGAGTTTCATCTTACTCAAAACTACCGTAAACCCCTTGAGCTTGTAATATTGTCAATTATAATATTGTTATCCAAACACATTACATTTTCTATTTGACTATTTATAAAGCCCTAATCCAGAATTCAGTCAGAAATCTACATTTACTGACATTCACATAGCTCCCTGAGGAGTTTGTCTTCATAGAAAATATTTTTTTAAGGCTCTTTTGCATCTTTCATAACCTCAACCCTTGCGCCACAACCTCCGCTTTAGCCTGAGTCACTCTGGACACGTTTGTTTCATCCAGTCCCAGCTAACTCCCTCAGCAAATCTTAGCACAACAGTTCAGCTGAAACCAGTTGTATGTGTTTCCGCATTGGCTGTCAAACAGCGGCCACCATCCAGCGGTAAGACCTTGAGAGTCCCGGATCCGAGAGCAACAAATCATTACAAATCTAATGGGAACAGGACTGTCAGGAGTTAGCGGAGAGTGTGTCTATATGTGTGTGTGTGTGTGTGTGTGTGTGTGTGTGTGTGTGTGTTTGGGCGCGGAAGAGAGCGACGCACAGAGAGAAATTGACACCTATCACAGCGAACCTCGTGCGAGTGTTCTGGATGTGAGAGTCGTCTTCGCCTGCCAATTTCATCACCTTCATCTCTGAATACATAATATCATGTAATGCATAACATAATGTCCCTTCGTGAGCTGAATATTTATTTCTTGGCTCTGAAATGAGTCAGGGGCGGCCTGAAGGTTAGGAAAGTGAGCTAATGACTGGAAGGTGGCTGGTTCAAATCCCTGGATTTCCCTCAACACCTACTGTTACAAGCCCCTGAACCACACACACACACACACACACACACACACTCATCCAATAACTAACTGACAGTCCAAGATGCAAATCTGCAAAGGCAATCTATGTTAAATTAAGTCCCAGTACTATTGATTTAGTAGTAATGCAGTTATCAGATTTCTATACATCACCTTTGTGTGTGGGCTGCTAGCTAACGGATAATGAGCTATCTATATGCACACACAGTTTTATATAGCCAGCATACCTTGGTTACAACATAAAGAATGGTGAAAGAAAAAAAAGGAGATAGGGAATGATAAAATGAAATGAGAGTGAAAAAGAGGGAGGATAGAATAAGAAGGAGGCTGAAAGAAAACAGAGAGAATATCACATGGAAAAGTTGAGATGTGCAATGAGAATGAATGGGGAGAGAGCGAGAGAGATGGGGAAATAATTCAATATTTGAAATTAATATGGTGTAGTGTAATCATGGCAGGTTAAAAAGTCAATTTTGATTGATTGATAGAAACTGACCAATAATGTGCCACTGTTTATTTAAAGTCCTATTCCATTGAGAAACAGGATTTGGCGTGGTTGTTAGGCTTTTGGCCTGTAAATTGGCATGAATGAATATTGAAAATTGGGGTTTGTGATATTTAAAATAAACATTGTATGACCAAAACCTCAGTTTGCTCTTCGTGGTTTTGTGAATCGTGGTATCGGCTTAGAATTGGATGAAATTCTTGATGTATTTTACATCAACTGCAATCTGAATTTGACTTCCAGTGTGTGATCAGCTATCGACTTGTCAATCAAAGCTCAGTTGTGAACAGAAAGGATTAACCCTTTGTTATCAAGATGGGTGCTACATGTAAAGAAAATGTGGGTACATGACACCCCCCCCCCCCCCCCACACACACACACACACACACACACACACAGATGCAGATACAGAGCAAATTGTTGATACACTCCCTCACTCCCACACACACATATCCAGACACACACAAACTATTTCTTTTTCTCACAGACTTCCTCACCTCTATCTGCCAGAGGATTACAGGAGACTTGATCAGCTTCCAGGAACCTCATGTATTCATCTCACACACACACACACACACACACACACACACACATCTATCTCCTATAGTGCATGTAAAGTAATTCACAGCTTCCCACAACCTCATGTATCCTCTGGCCTGTTTCTGTCTGACAGACTTATATCAAAGTGCCTTTAGGGGTCACAAAGTAGGGGAAAGTTACACATCCAAGCATGCACTTCTGTATACACACACACACACAGCACCACCCGCAAATACATGCATGCACACACACACACACACAAACCACAAAAGGGCAAAGTAAATATAACCCCTCTATTGCTCATCCAAGATGGAATGTGTGAAGCTATGGTGATGCACTAACACCTACACTATAGACAGATAGATAGCGGTGTGTGTGTGTGTGTGTGTGTGTGTGTGTGTGTGTGTGTGTGTGTGTGTGTACACAAACTCCCATTTCCAATGCTATGGTGATGCACTGACACCTCGCCTGCAGACGAACAAATGCTGGTGGATTGTGGGATACGTGACACACACAAAAGAGCCCGCAGAATAGCAGAATAACAGTGAAGACTTTTTCCTCCCTCTCCACCACGCAAGAGTGAAAAATACAACGCGGGTTCCTTTTGTGTTTACACTCCGGCCCAGAGCCTCTTCAGGGTGACGCATGTGAGACAACATTCACTTTCAGAGGGTCACATTTCCTTCAGGCTAGGTTCAAATACAAGCTGGAATTACTTTAAGTTGCTTGGGGTCTCGCATGGGTGGGTTTACCGCATCAGGACAGCTAAGATAGTGTCAGGCAAGTGTCAGTCACAGAAGAGTACACAAGAATACATTTCTTTCCTGTGATTGACTAATCCTTCCATCAATCATTACATTAATCTGTGTAAAACCCCTCTCATCCATCGCTGAAGCTTGTTAAAACAAACCAGAAAATGTATCTGCAAATACTAGATAACATGGTAAAAAAAGTAACTTTTTTTTGTCCTCTTCATCTAATTTTTAGGAGCATTTTGCTCCTTTTTTTGGGGCCAATGTTATTGGACTATGAAATAATATAGTTGTTTTGCATGTTGGCAAATAAACACTGTTTGTACCACTAAGATCTGTTTCAACTTCTGCTGGAAACTGGCGACAGGCCTTGCAGACGTTTTGAGTTTTTTTTCATTAATAGTGGTAGTTTTATTTTTTGTTGACACAGTGGTTTGTGTAGGGTCGGCATTTTCTTCTACCGCTGGCTAACATTTTCAACTGCTTCAGGCTGCATACTCGGTTGTTTTCTGATCAAAAATCGCTCCGTTTTTCTTGCCAAGAATAAACTGGAACGAATTGCCCGGTCATAGGCTGCCACAAATCAGCTACGGTGGCCCACAGGGGACAGTAGTCTCATTCACACATGAATATTTGCCAATGAAAAAAGAATTTGAACAGGGTGAATCGCAAATAAGGGGTATACTTAATCATCGGGAGTATCTTTTGGCCCTTCATTTTTAATTTCACAGGCATTTTATGAACTTTCAATGGAATTTTTGCCCGGGCCTGCGTTGATTTCTGACCCTGCTAGTCAGTGCAGATTTAATAAAAGCAAAGAAGCACAGAAATGCTTGATATTTCAGTTACATTTATATTTTAGCCATCTAGCTGATGCTCTTAACCAGAGTGACTTGTGTCTGAATGAGCAGATTTAGTGTCTTTGACTGGACACAAGGCTGTTGATGGACACATTTGCTATTGTGGGGATCAAACCTGTGACCTTTTCAAGTTTGATGGGTCTCTATAACCAGACCACTCTGCCTGATTTCTAGCTTTACTTTTCTCCTTTAACTTAAATGAAGACACATGGCTCTGAACTGCTGCAGTGACAATATATGAAGTGTCTTCCTCAGCCGAACCTTAAAATCTGATGAAAATGTAATTCATGTAGCTTGGGTGCAATGCCACAGTCAAGAAATGTTTGCATTACTTAGGAAAACACAATATGTTATTTTCACACCATGTCTGGTACATGAACACTGATGCATAACTGTATATATAATATAACACACACACAAATTCGCACGCACGCACGCACACACACACACACACACACAAACACACACGATGGGCCAAATTGTGAATTCAATTTAGTGTAGCCACAGAAGAAATATTAATTTGATAGAAATGAGAATAAATATGCAAATATTCTAAATATGTGGCAGCAAAAATAATATATGCATATATTGCAGAGACAAATAAAAACTACTGTAGTTATGCCAACACTATTTCATGGTTAACAGTTGGACACACAAACACAGACATATCCATATTACACTATATCTACAGTGTTACATTCACCAGCCAAGCCACCAGACACACATCTCTCACCATGGTGTGTGAATTAGATGCAGAGTCTGCAGCACAGCCCATAATAACTGTCAAATAAACAACAACCCAACAACCAACAAACAAATAACCAGTATCTGAATATTCATAGTTTCTAAGAGAAGACCATCAGGCATTTCAACAGCATTTTGTTCCTTTATATAACCAGGCAAGTTGAATACATTTTATTACATGCATTCATCCACTCACACCTGGGAGCTCCACCTGGGGGTTCAGTGCCTTGCTCAAGGGCGTTTTTAATGGTAGTTGTTAAGTGAGCAGTTAGAGTGAATATTACTCATTCACTTTCGCCCTCCCAGGTAATCCAAGGCAGTAGAAGGATTTGAACCGGATCCCTTCAGGTCAAAAGAAGGTAATTTTTAGGCTAGGTAATCACCTCTAAACAGGACTTTCACATTGTAGTATTTCAGTAAAAAGCATTTTGCTCATTCTGGTGCCATATTCTGCAAACCCTGCAGCACAGTTAGCTTCAGTCACATTTTATAAAATCAAATGTAGGGCATTTGCTACTGTCAAACATATTGGGAACTACTGAAACTACGCTAACAAACTGCTAGACATTAAACGGTGCAGTTTCGCTGTCCTAGTTAAAAACAAAACTGATTTTTGACAGGCTCAAGATCACACACGACTTCAGTTGGTGCAAACAGATGCTTTATGATGACAAACTCAATGTGTTAAAGGACTGAAGATTGTCTCTCGTGGCCTAGCCAAGTTTGTTTGGTACAATATACTTTGTTTTTGTTTTTTTCCTCAGAGGGATGCTTGTGCATCTTCTCACACTTTCACTTCTTCTCTTTCTTCCTCCCTGCCTCCCCCCCTTCCTTCCTTCCTTCCTTCAATCTCTCTCTCCTCAGTCTCTCTCTCTCTCTTCTGCCTCCATCTCTCCCTTCCCTCTCCGTTAATTTCCCTCTTCCCTCTTTCTCCTCCCTCTTTCCCCTTCTTCCTCTTCTTTCCTCCTTCCTCTCTGATGTTGTTTTTTCTGAATCTGCAAAAGGAGGCAGGTTCCATATATTATTAACAGCTGTCTGACAGATCATCCACACAAACACGTCATGGTTTATTCAGCAGCTTAACACCTCAAGAATGATTTCTATAACAACAAGAAAGAGAGACAGAGGACAGAGAGGGTGACAAGGAAAGAAAGATAGAGAAAGTAAAAGAGAGATACAAAATGAACTAGTGGCACAAAAGCAAAAGAGAGAGGAAAGAGAGGGAAAATGGAGATGGGGACAAAGAGTACGACAGAAATACAGAAACATGGGAAAATGTAAGACAGAGAGAAAAAAGAGAAAAAGTGAGAGAGAGAGAGAGAGAGAGAGAGAGAGAGAGAGAGAGAGAGAGAGAGAGAGAGAGAGAGATGGGGTGAGACAAGGGCGAAAGACACACGCTGGGTTTCCATCTAAGTTTTTTTGTGAATTATGCTGTATAGAACTACAAAAGAAGTGGAAAGAGCAAAATGCAATAAAATTTCTTCAATATTGTAAAAAAAATCTTAAACGCTCGCTTGAAACGGTCACTTTTTTGCCGATAAAGAAAAAAGGAAACGCATTTATTCGTCATTTATTCATCAATTTATTCATTTTAACCCAGCAGATGGAAACAAACTTATCTGCATTTTATTTTCACTTGACAGCTGCTTGGAAACGTAGCTAGAGAAACAAACAGAAAGAAAGTAAAAGACAGTGAAAGGGGCTGTAAAGGACAGTGTGATTGGCATTGCTGGGATTCCTTTGAAGTCTTTTGTTGTTTGTGTGTGTGTGTGTGTGTGTGTGTGTGTGTGTGTGTGTGTGTGTATGTCAGAAGTGAGAAGGACACAGTTGGAAGTCTCTCGCTCCAGGGCAAATTTAACGAGACTGACTTTACTTCACTAACGACTTTAACTTCACAGTGAGAGATGGACAGAAAGGGGAAAGAGACTGAGAGAGTGAGAGAGAGAGAGAGAGAGAGAGAGAGAGAGAGAGAGAGATCAGCAGTTCAGCCCAAGTCCATTCTCCATTTAAAAACCCCAGTCCATCTTAAAAGCCTCCACAAAGCCTGCATAAATAAACAAAAACCTTCCTCAAAGTCATTCTCTTAAAAGGTCTGCATTGTCTTTTATTTATGGCGTCTGATATTGATTTAGATTTAGATATCCGTCCAGCGAATTATTACTTTAAAGGTCAACATTAAGAGTCAAGTCTCTCCCTCAACTCTCTCTCTCTGTTTCTCATTCCCTCTCAATGTTGTTTTTAAGGATGTCTGAGTATGTTTTACTTCCCTGTCCCTCTCTGGTTCTCACTCTCTCTCCCTCGCCGTCTCTGTTTCTCTCATCCTGCCCTTGTCTCTCTCTCTCTCTCTCTCTTTCTCCCTCTCTCTGTCTTTCAACTTTTGTTTTTGATCAAGATGTTTCATTAAAGAACGTTAAAAGTCGTCTCTTCACTGCATCTCACTCTATCTCTCCCAAGTTTCTTCCTTGCCTCTCCGTACCACTTTCTCTCTCTCTCTCTGTCAGATAGTGTTAAGTGTGTGTATGTGCGCGCTCGCATGTGTGTGTGTGCGTGTGTGTGTCAGTTATATCTATAGTGAGGCCGGTCAGATAGTGCTTGTGCTGCAGAGCCTTCAGTCAAAAGGTCTCATGCTAACACAATTAGCACAGCAGACGGACAGAGAAAGCCTTCGACCAATACTGACCTCACACTGCTCAATACTGCTGACTGGGGGAACGGGAACAGCACACACACATGCATGCACACACATACACACACACACGTATGAACACACACACGCTCATCGACAGTATGGACACAAAACGTCTTTTTACGGGCCGTAGCTCAAACACACACACATGCGTGCACACATAGACACACAAAGGCATGTGCTTGTGTGCAAATCGTGCACACACAGAGGCATGCGCACACACACACACACACGCACATACATGCAAACAGATGCTCAAATATATACACACACAAACACACATACACACACACACATTGAGACATCCAGACAGACAGTACAGTCATTGACAGTCGACACCTGTTAGCAGTCAATGGTGAAAAGATAGGCAGACAGGGGAATTTCACTTCCTTTCCTCCTGTCTATCCCTTCATTCATCTCTCTTTCTCCATCTCTTCCTCTCTCCTCCAATCCCCTTTAGTTCTCTCCTCTTTCCTCTCTCTCTTCCTTTCTCCTTGTCTTTCCATCTCCCCTGTACCAGAATTCTCCACAATGTATCTCAGCAAACATGAATAGATGTTGATACGACGGCCTGTACCAGCGCTGAAAACCTGTGGAAATATAACACCGAAACGCAAGTTGAGACGACGTCTGTAGTCGTCCGTAGCTGCTACTTGTGAAATCGGGACCTAAATATATTTCCGATATCGGTCCAAAACAGTTTGCACAAAACAGTGGTTTTGTGCTTGTTTGGGTTGACGTTGAACTTGATGATCTCCTGCACGTCACACGTCTGTCAAGTGCTTGCAGGGACGGGTTGGGAGATGCAGAAAAATGGGTGAAATCTGCAGTGTCTCTTTCTCAACCAAACTTTCAATCCAACTGTCAAGCAAATGTTACGCAAACTTTTGAAGTGTCGCAAAAAATAAAATGTGAATTTCAGTTCATGTTGGCCATATTTCATGCTTTCATCTGAAGACGTAAACACAGAAATGCACATGACATTATTCTAATGCACTAACTATCGACCGTATTACCATGATGGAGATACATGGGAGCGGCAGCAGGTAGGAGGTTGTGATGGACAGTTTTTTACAAAGCCACTGTTGTGCCAAGCTTACATGTTCATTTATTTGACAAATGCTTTGGCATCAATATTTATCGTATATAAAACGACTGTGGAAACTTTTTTGGAAACTGTGGAAAAATTTGAAGAAAAAAATGGAAAATCGAATTTTGCCATGTCCATTCAGCTTTTCTAATTCAATACATCAGAATTTGCAAATAAGTACTTGGATGCAAACCCAGCTTCTGTCTCTCTTTCTCTCTCTCTCTTTCTTTTACAGACCAAGTCTTTGTCCCCCATTCTCCCTCCCCCACCCAAACCAGTATGGAATGCAGTTGATGAGGATTTCCCAGTGCCCAGTGTGTGTGTGTGTGTGTGTGTGTGTGTGTGTGTGTGTGTGTGTATAAGTAAAACATTCCTACCCCCTGTTAGGTAGGGGCGCACACCTGCAGGGCACCTGAGGTCACAGGGTCGTAACACACACACACACACACACACACACACTGGGACATGCATGACTGGGCACCAACTACCTGATTCTCTCTCTCTCTCTCTCTCTCTCTCTCTCTCTCCTCCCCTCTACCTACACCATGCATACCTGAAACTCAGAAATACACACATGCTCATTTGTTCACATTTAACAAGAGAGGATGGTAGGCAGATAGTCATATTTTTTATTTAACTGTGCAGTTAAAATTCATATATGAATTGTTTTGTTACAAAACAATCAGTTATCCACCATTACAGTAAAAAAGTGACACCTACTCTGGGAAAATGATTGATGGCACACAGTTCACTCAAACAAATCATGGTGCTTAGAGGACAGTAAGTCCTTGGTTTAACAACTGATAACTTTATAGGCATTTACTAATTTTAGATATAAGGTATAGATATTGAATAGGCCTTTCTCTCTCTCTGTATTGTGAGATAAAGCACATCAAAAGTCTCTCTCTCTCCATTCTACTTTACAACCATCTCTCCATCTAATTTTACAGCCGTCCCTTTCTGTTGTGTGACTGTTGTTAGGTAACACCTGTGTGTCTACCAGACACTTAGCCAGTCTCACCGAGCCATATTTCACTTTCCCTCCTTCTCTTAGCCCTTTTCCTCTTTCCCCTCCTCTTCTCCACCTCTTTCTATCCCCCCAACACTGTTTCTCTTCCTGTCTATGCATGTAAAGCCCACCTATGTTGTCTACATTGATTTTTGCCCATTTAGGAATGCCCATCCCTACTGTAGGCTCTCTAGTGGATCTGCATGTCATCTTTCTGTCTTTCTTTCTTTTTCTTTCTTTCTTCCTAAAACCCTCTTGGCCTTAGCAGCCACCCTGATCACCAACCAGTGAGAAAGTCATTAGCGCTGGTAGTTTATACTGGGATTAGGACGCTAAGCTGGTAAATACAGCAAGGCTTTCAGCTGGCAGGAAAAAAAAAAACTGGAGGGAGAGGAAAGGAAGACACAATGAAATTGATAGGTAGAGATACCGAGGGGAGGAGAGAAAGAGACAAACAGAGAAAGAGGGAAGGAGAAGGGAGGGAGAGACAGAGAGAAGGAGAGCAAAGAAGGTGAAAGCAAGGAAGGAAGAAAGAAGCGATTAGGAGATAGTGAGAAGAAAATGAAAGCCGCTTCTCTCGTTCCTCATTAAAAGTTGAGTTGAAAACTCAAACAGAGCTGGTGGCAGCTTACAGTCCGTCTGCTGCAAACCAAACAGAGAGACAGAGCGAATGGGAGAAGGAGAGAAAGGAAGAATGACAGAGAATGGAGGTACTTAGTTTTCCCAGTCGTTTAGCGGTCGTGTTGTTGTCAGTCTTTAGAGAAGCTTAGAGAGGGCAGCCATTCAGTGTGGGGCTGGCGGACACAGCTGGTACCCATACACACACACACACACACACACACACAGAGGCAAGCAAACACAAAGATGCACACACACGCCTACACACATACACACAGAAGCAGGCAAACCAATACAGAGACACACACATCTATAGCTGGATTTCTTTTATGAGGTATCCAATTAGAAAAGTTGCATGGAAATGGCCAAATTAGATAAAATAAGATAAAATATGTTTTTACATTTGCTCGAAGGGGAATATTTCTATAAAGACATGCTGTAAAAATCGATGGAAACGCTTTGTCGAGAAAATAATGAGGTAGGCTTGGTTCAGTTTCATTGCACAACAGTTCAAAAGTGGCTTTGGACGTTCTGAAATGTTCTCTGTAAAACATCTGCCCACCACAACCGCCCAGAAATGTTAAACCTGCTGTCACTGCCATGTACAAGCCGCCCATTGTGGTTGTATGGCCATTAGTTGGTGCATCAAGTGCATTTCTTTGTTTTTGTCTTCAAAAAACATGAAATGAACTATGGCCAGAATTTGACACTATGAACAATAACAACTTGCACAACACTAATCAATTTGTGGGGAAAAAAAAAGTATTTTTTCTCATGGATTTGTTTTTTTTTGACATTCAGGAAGCTGATTTATTTCCTTTAACTACACTGATGGAAATGCACCTAATTTGCATTTTATTTTTGCAACATTTCAAAAGTCTGCCTAAAATTTGCTTGACAGTTGGGCATATAGTGCACACACAAGCAAAAAAACAAGTCAGAACATAGAGACACACACATACACAAGGGGGCAAGTATACACACACTCACTCGTACGCACGCGCACACACACACACACACACACACACACACACACACAAATTCTTGCTCTAACACTAACTAAATCTCTTTCTCTCTTGCACACACATACTGTATTAACCACACACACACACACACACACATTGTTTGAATGAACCAATTGTGAGTGTGGGACCGAAGCTCTTTGGTTACCGATGGATGAGGAGGAATCGCTCAGTGACAAAGGACCATCTATGGACGGAGGGATGTGGGTTTCGAGGGTGTGAAAGAAAGAACGGACGAAAAGGAAGAAATAGGGCATGAAGAGAGAGTCAAATGAAAACGAGTGTGTGTACACAGACATACAGAGGCCCTCCAGGCTAAATGAAATGGACTGTGTGTGAAGGGCTAAAAGCTTTTAAACAAACTGAAGAACAAGGCCTATTTCTAAGGAGGGGTGAACTCAATATCGAGAGAGAGAGAGAGAGAGAGAGAGACAGGGAGAGACAGACAGATAGACACAAAGATAGACAGACAGTTAATCTTTTGACAGCCATGCCGATGAAGCATCTCTGAATTTGGGACAGGGAAAGAGGCGGTTATAGCGGGAAGCAGAGGCTTTGTTTTCCCAGCAGTTAAAAAAAGGAACTGAGTGGCCAAAACCGTAAGTTCAGACAGGAAGCGGGGGGAAATTTCTAACTTTACTCGCATGAGTTTGAACACTTTCATTTGAAAAATAAGCAGCGAAAAAAGGCATCACGACATGATTTGTGGTTTTGGTTGACATCTTTCTTGACTCTAGACAATGTAGATTATATGTAACTATGCTTCAGGATTGTATTTTTTATTCTATCATGCATTTCATCTTGCATTACAGTGTCTAACTAGTGTCTTCTTTGAGGAATCTAGCTTTTATAAACTTTTTTGTGCAGATGTCATTGGTCAGCGATATTGGTCGAAACCCACTGGACAGTTTTCCTGCTATAAAAACACTAGTTAGGGGTAGAAATGTACAGATAGAGTCCTGCTTTGAAGCTGATTGGCTTTTGCTTTACTGCTTCAGGCGAATTTCTCGCTCAGGATGAAAAATTTGAACTCGAGCGAACGCCTCTTCGCCTCAATGTGCGCCGCCGAGAGCCAAGTTGCATCCATCTCGCTTTGTGTTCGCCTCTTTCCATTGAATTTGCATGCATTCCCGCCGCCTCTTAAGTAGTTTTCAGGTTCACTCTGAAGGTAGGGCGATGATTATGGTACGGTTATGTTTGTATTATTAATGTACTTCAACAGCAGAAGTAGCATAATACCTGACTCTCCAAAACAAACACACAGTAATGCCATAAACTGCCTTCAACACATGTAGTATTTTCTATGAAGAGTTACATCCGTTGCATGAAAATGGAGCATCTAATCTACAAACTAGAAAAAATTAGACGCATGCACTGCACTGTTTTTTAAAACAAAGCCCTAATTGCTGGTATGTGTGTGTGTCTGTGTGTGTGTGTGTGTGTGTGTGTAATTTCAGTTTAGCGGACAGCAAAAGAGGAAGCTGTGGGCGACCGGCTCCTCTCTGTACTCTATGTGTGGTTTGGGTCTGTGTGTGTGTGTGTGTGTCTTTTGCTCTGATCATGGGTGAGTAGAAGGGCAACCGTATGATGAGCTATGAGCCTGACTCTGTGTGTGTGTGTGTGTGTGTGTGTGTGTGTGTATGTGTGCATTTCCTTTGCCTTCAGATTGTATGAGCGTGGGAGGTTTAAAAATGCTACATCAAGCCAGCAGCGCATGCCAAAATGTGTGCATGTATGTGTGTGTGTGTGTGTGTGTGTGTGTGTGTGTGTGTGTGTGGATGTGTGTGTGCATATAGATTTCCCAACCCGCCTATTTACAGCTAAAGGAAAACTATGATTAGAGAGAAAGGAGAGAGAGAGAAAGAGAGAGACAGAGGGAGAGAGGGGGCAGACAGAAAACTCTCTCCATCTGGCCCAGTGGTGAGCCTGCCAGAACACACACACACACACACACACACACACACACACACACACTCCCACAGGCACACACACACACTCCCACAGGCACACACACACACCCACACCCACAGGCAGAAACGCACCGACGCAAACAGTGTTATTTTCTTGTTTTGTTCTATTCTCATTCCACATCCATATGATAAACAATACCTCCCAAACCGATGTGCTGACAGCATGAACACACACACACACATGAATATGCATACAGACACACACACACACATACAAACACATGCTAAACAGAGAGACAGACTGACAGAAAGACCGATAGACATATTGACCAACAACCAGAGAGACAGACAGACAGTGTCTCCCCTTAAAATAACCACAGTGGTTTTGAATTGGAGGCCTCCAACTACGGGACCCCCTCAAAACCACAATGTTGGGGGGTATAGGGATTGGATAACACACACACACACACACACACACACACACACACTCACACACATACATATACACACACATGCGGTCCTATTACCAACAGTCTAAATAAATGCAGAGGTTTCTAAACCTCTTTTCCTGGCCACAATAAGTCTTCCTTCCCGCCTCTAATAAGCCAGACCCTCTCTGCTGCTCCAGACAGACAGATATTGGTCCTGTAAAGAGGCAATTCACCGTTCTGCATCCCTTGTTGAGTTAAACAGAATGTCTACTGGATGGGAGGCAAAATACCCACAGATGGGAAATGTAACTTTAAAGCTGCACTATAGGCAACTTTGCACGTTGGCAGCCCTGAATGGTAGCAGGAGGCAACTGTTTGAATTATTTGACTTATATAATACCTGATACCTGACCTGATACCCAGAAATCATGTAATGTGACTTCAGTAGGCTAAACTGCCCACAGCACGCTTAAGTTTATTAAACCAGCTAGTCTGTGATGCTTTATACCAAAATAAACCAAAGGGATGAGAGAAGGAAAAGATCTAATGTGAGTGAGTCCAGCTTTCTCTGGACGGAGTGCTCACTCACTGCTGTTTAGGAGAATTTTTTGAATTTCGAAAGTTTTGATGTGTCACTTTCTGTGTGAGAATACTTCCCACCAATTAATAAATTAAGAAGCAAAGAAGATGAGTTTTGGAAGATGGGGAGTGACTCCGCTGTTCTCACTGGAGTGGGAAGGAGATTTCAGAAGAGAGGAGACCAGGCCGACCGATGACCAGGCAGCAAGGGAGAGTATGGCTGCCCCAAGGCCATCATGCAATGACATAACCAGTGTAATTACTGTTAATGACATTCATTATCATAATATTATCTTTACACTGTAATCTCCTTGAGAAAAGATTATCTGCCAAATGTTGATGTATATCCCCACGATGAAATGACAGACTATGGATTGGTCTCCTTCTGCTCGTTCGTTTGCTCTTTCATTTGTTTGTTCCTCCGTTCATCCATCACATGCGACATCTCACACACTGCTGATCAGATTTTGACGAAACTTTGGGGCATGATGCATCTCATCATTATGTTTCAACATTTTCAAGTTCCACATTGCTCATTTATTTGTCCACGTGTCATGTGCCATATCTGAGACTGACAGGATCTTGATGAAACTTATGCATCTGACCTTTGTGTTCCAGTATTTTCAAAAATAAACTGAAAGTACAGTTCAAAAAAAGGTAATATTTGTCACCGATTAGCCCAGTTGTCTGCACCATTCATGTTTACCATGGCTTTGTTTCTTTTAAAAATACACAAAACCTATTTTTTGCGATAGTTGAGTGAAGTTAAGCCCCTGTGCATCTAAAACCACATGTGTGACCCCGATGATGTATGATCGAGTCCCAACAGAGCTTTCTCTCCTGTGTCTCCACTACTCCGTCTTCTCCGTCTGCCCACTGTTTGAATTAAAAATACCAAATGTGAGTAGGCTGCCCTCTCTCGTTCTGGAAAAAATAAGCCCCAAAAGATATTTTAATTTAATTTCAAACATGCTTAAACGCTTTAAAACAAAAACTAAATCAAGGTTAGGACATTGGCCCCAGTGGCTGGTTTATTACTCAATCAACTACACTCATATGCTAATACCAGTCGCTGTAAATGAGCTTAGCAGACCTGTTCTGCTAGAGGGGGCTAAGAGTCCCCCGCTGTGCTGTTAATGTACTGGTCAGCCACAGGGAAAAGGCCTCATTTCTCCCTGAGGGTCTCTGATGACTTGAAGAAATGACAAATTAATCTCCGATGACAGGATCAAACCAGGGAGAAAATTAATGGAAGGGGGCTTGAACTGCATTAAATACATGTAGACAGCTCATGCACAAATGCACCCGCACACACACACAGACACACACACACTTACATCCACTGACACACGACAACGAGATGAACACAAACATGGATACACACACAGACGCGTAGACACACACATAAGTGCACAAAGACACACACACACGCACACATAAGTACATACGCACACATACACAGTGACCACAAACGCTCCTCTGTCATGCACCGCAGAAATGAGAGAGGTCATCTGATGAAAGACTGGAGGATAATTGATGATATTTCTGTTCTGGAGCCTCTTCCACCATAAAACAGATTTCACATCTGTTATGTCAATGATGTTGGACAGTCGAGTCTAGATTTGGGAACGTGAACAAGTCTCTCCCAAAGCTGGTGGCAAGAGGAGCCAAGACTCTCTTGATAATGTCACCAGGATACAAATCCTGGAGCCGCTCCATTGACAGTAAAAGGGATGAGAGACTTGTTGGACACGGTGATAGTATGAAGGTGATTTTCTGGGGATATAGACACATTTGCTGGTTGATAACTGCTAGAAATGATATGAAATTAGGCTCATTTGAATGTAAAAATTCAGAAAAATATTCAATGCATCCATAAAGACCAGGAGAAAGTGTCAAAAGTGCCTCTGTTGTGTCAAAAGTCACTTATGGCTGTGATTAAACATCTTGTTTTAGTGTTAGACCATATTCCTATTTTCAATATATAGTATCTGCTTGGCTGTAGCGCAGCAATGACAGCAACTTCTGCACTTGTTCTCAAATCCTCTCCCAGCGAGATGAGACGCAAAGGACAAAGAGCAAGATGGAAGAGACAGAAAGAAAAAGGGGAAATAAAAAGATAAAAGTGAAGGAAGACGCCAAAGCCTCGCCCTTCACAGATAATACCAAGGGCTCAGAGAGAGTTAGAGAGAGAGACAGACAGAAAGGCAGAGAGAGAGACACATAAGCTGGGTTTCCATCCAAGTATTTCTTTTTGTGAATTCTGATGTATCAGATAAAGGTGGAATGGAAACAGCTAAAATCAACTAAAACTCCTCGGTATCGCCAAAAAGGTTTCATGCTCATTTGAGGTGGAATTTGAAATTTTGATTTTGATGATGGAAATGCCTTTTTCCCGGATAAATAATGACGTAGGCTTGGCACGATCAGCCCGACGAATGCTTGAAGCTCATTGTACAACAGTTCAAAAGTTGCTTTGGAAATCATGAAATGTCGTCTGTAAAATGTCTGTCAGCCCCAACCTCCGTGAAATGTCATACCTGCTGTCACTGCCATGTATAAGGTGCATTAGAATATCGGCAATATTGTTTCCATCTTCGTATGAAACCATGAAATATGGCCAACATTAGGTGACAACAAAAAATAACAATTTGCCCGATACTAATCAGTTCTTGAAAGACTATTTTTCTTGCGTATGTGTTTTTCTGACATTCATGAAGGCTATTTATTCACTTTAATACAGCGGATATAAACATAAACTATAAGGCATTTTATTTTTTGTGACATTTCAAAAGTTTGTGTAAAATTTGCTTGATGGAAACATAGCTTGAGAGAAAGAGAAAGAGCTATACAGACTAACAGAGGGACATAGAGTGTGACAGATAGACAGGTAGAGAACAGAGATACAACAGGGACTGTCAGCGAGAAAGAGAGAGAGAGAGAGAAAGAAGAGAGACAGAGAGAGAAAGACAGAAAACAGACAGCGAGAGATTCTCTTGTGGTCTACTCCAGAACCATAGGTTAATTCTATTATTGCAGGTCTGCAGAGTGGAAAAAGTAAGGATGACGCTTTAGATTGGAAACAAATGTCAGGAGAAATGAGTTTCTGGCTGTCGGTGGAGTGTGGATGAGGGAGGGAGAGAGGAGAGAGGGAGGAGAGAGTGACGGCTCCCATCGGTGAAAGAGAGAGACAGAGAGTCTGGGACCGACTATGGAGGGAGAGAGAGAGAGAGAGAGAGAGGGGATGAAGCAGATTTGTATACATGAAATAAATATTTGAAAAGTCTCTCAAATATTTTAACTATTTAAGGAGGGGTTGTTTTGTTTTGCCAGACACTTAAAGTGGCAATCATCAAGATCCTCGTTTTGTTGGGGTTTTCTTTTTTTTTTGGGCGGCATCTTTGGTGCTAATCGGTTACTGCTGTGGTGTTTCTGCACTTCCCAGAGATCACTTGTCAATCAAACAGTGTGGGTAGTTCTGTGACGCTTTGTTCTTCATCTTTTTCTTCTTCTTCTTCTTCTGCTGCTGCTTCTCCTCCTTCTCCTTCTCATTCTTCTTCTTCTATTCATTTTAAACAAACTGCTTTTGCTGCTGCTGGAAACGTAAAACGGAAAGACCTACCAGGCACCAGGTGTGTAAAATAGCAAATGAAAAGCTTTCATGTACTGGGTATAGGTTGGACCACTATTGTGTTATATCAGTCGGTGATAGAGAGTAGCAAAACAGACATTTATTTATATGGAAATGTGGATTATTAATTTAAATATCAAAAAGGAGGCACTATGCGTAAGATAAGAACCAAAAACGTTTTTCATCATCTATTACAGTGAACTTAAGATCAAAAAAAGTATTTACAACATTGGGATGCATACACCAATAACTCAGATAAAGCGAAGTGATGCATTTTTGATTAGTAATGAAGTTGATTGGAGCTGTGAGATACGCACAACCCAGTAGGAAAATATCACCCTATGAATGGACTGAAATGAGTAGATTAATGTAAGGAGACAGAAAACAAAACTCAGTGTAAAATGTGATTGTATTTTTTTGACAGGTATGTAAGGGAAGACAAAGAAGGGGACGATTTAAGGTGAGGGAATGGGAGAGGAGAGGAAAAGAAAGAGGGAAAAGGCTTGAATGCAGAAGAGGAGAGCAGTAGGTCTGTTTCAAGGTTCGGAAAGTCTTCAACGACCCTCGTCTCAACGCATAGAGCTGTCAGTGCAGTTAAGTCTATTAGAGACTCAGGTGTGCATGTACGTGCACATACACGCCAAAAGCAAACAGCCCAAAACGTCTGGAAGAGCACTTAGACAAAATGGCGGAACAACAACAACTTACCACAGCCTTGACCCATCACACTCACACACACACACCTGTGTTTCTCACCCCTGTCAGGTACACAGGGCAAACACTACTAATGGCTTTTTGGGTCAGCGCTGAGAGCAAGGCATCATGGGAGTCGTATGTTACCTTCCTGGCGTCTCCTCTGCCGCCTGCTCTTGACCTTTAACCCCCTGAACTATGACCAATTTTGCAGAAAACCCAGCCCTGTTTTGGCGTTCTGTCAAGTCGAGTCAAGGCACATTTTTATAACTTTTTCTGTAAGATACTGCACACTTGGATCAATGGAAAGGCCTTGCTATACTAGAGATAAACTTATCAGTTTACACAGCAGGCGACTGGACAGTGTGTGAGTTAGTGAGAAGGTCACCGTGGGCTTGTTCTGACCTTCCCTCAGTGAACTTAGAAAGAATTAGAGCTGACAGAATCAACTGACACAGAAATCCACTAAGAAAGTGGATCTGAGACTCATTTCTGAAAAGGCCAAACTCCAACCCTGGAAAATAACATGAGAAGTTTACACAGAACTTTAATCTGAGGAAAAATGACAGTACACCTGCACTGTCCCATTTTTTGTTGACCTGGACCTTTAAAAGCAATGCAGTTGAAAAATATGGTAACACCAAACATCAACATGTTCTTAACCTGTGTAGGAACCTATGGAAAACTATTTTAAATAAATCATAATTTTAGTAAGGAAACTGTGGATACTGTCCGTATGTTACCTTTCTTTCATTAATACTCATACAATAGAATTCAGCCACTGTAAGGTAAAGTGTACTAAAAATACAAACCCACATATTGTAGACTCAGTTTTGACTGGGGAGAGATATCACACAAAGACAAGGGATAATGGGATAATAGGAATAGTGCTTTGCCGTTGTTAAGGAGTCAAGTAGCGCATTATACTACTAATGGTGGTATTCAATTCTTTATTAATACACAAATACAACTACAGAAAAAAACAGGTCTTGCTCTTCAGGACAGGATTGTCTTGAATCTTTTTTTCCTACTTTTAAATAACTTAATAACTGTTCAACATTTTTTTTTGACAGTAAAATTCATTGAAAGTGCACTTTCTGAATAAAAACCACCATGCAACTCCATCGTCTTTATCTTGTGCTTTCTCAAGGAGAGTAAACAAACAAAAAAACTCTGACCAGCTACCAAAAGCCTGCTGTGTTGGCATAGCAACTGTTGCCACAGCAGAAGTTCTCAGAGTTGTGATTAGGCCAATTAGGCTCAAGGCTAATTATGGGATGTATTTATAGCTGTGTTAATGAGTGGCTGCACTAACTAACTAACTCAGAGGCACCACACATACTGACGCATGCAGGCGGGCACTTACACAAAACACACACACACACACACGCACACACACACACACACACACACACACACACAGTGCAGAGTGAACAGGAAGCCTCCACTTGTCTTTGCATGGCTGCTGTTCACTGACCCATTGAAGACAGCAGGGAACTCCCTCAGCACTACAGTCAGGTGTGTGTGTGTATGTGTGTGTGTGTGTGTGTGTGTGTGTGTGAACGCTGTCTTCAGTGTGTACATGTGCTTGCCTCCTAAGTGCCTCTTGCTTGCGTTTGTGTGTGTGCACTGTGCACGCATATGTGTGTGTGTGTGTGTGCGTGTATGTGTTTTTCCAGGTATAGGGCTGTCCCTCCCGGTTCAGTTTTCACTCAGCAGATTTCATTAACATGGCTCCTGGAGGAGTCTTTCATCTCACAGCCTTTTCCGGAAAAGTAGAATGGTCTATTTACCAGAGGAGCCCCGCCAAAAAGCTGAAACTACTATTATTACTAAATCTACCTCCAGAATTAGACTGCTGATTAATAGGAGTGTGTGTGTGTGTGTGTGTGTGTGTGTGTGTGTGTGTGTGTGTGTGTGTGTGTGTGTGTGTGGCGGAAGTGACTCAAAGTAGTAAAAAGAGAAGGAAAGACTTACGAGTGAGAAAGAGGGATTATCAGACAGGAAGAGAGACATTCCTTATTGCCCATTAAGTATTTTAAAACTCAAAGTGAAGCATTTAGTGCTGAGTCTTTCTTTGTATAAATCTCTAATACAGAGGCATTATTTAAACATTTGTTATTGTCATTATCTCAGTACTCCAAACAGAAAGCAGGATTTACAGCTTGGGGCTAGTGATACTGCTGGTCAAATTCTTAATTCAAACAAACAGAAGAACGGCTGCATTACCAAAACTTAAATCATGGGATTGAACATTAAACGTGACAACTAAACTTTAATGCTGACTGTAGTATGTGTTTTGAAGCTTTAAAGGGCTTGCTTGCATGTGTGATATCTCCAAACTTTGTGAATTTTAGACTGTATTTGGAATGAGGATGGATAAAGAGAGTTGCAAAAAGTGTATTTACTATCTAGAAGCCACACTCCTCAGGAAATTATGTGAATATAGTCTAATTTGTATATTCGAAAACCCCAGGCTGTGTATTTAATAGTTGCTAATGGTCTCTCTGTAGAAGTGAATGGTACTTAGCAGTGAGAGACGGACTGTTTAGAGTTAGGAGTAGTTTAGCAGAGAGGAAAAGTGGTGAAGATATTTTGGGAGCTAACACACACACACATACACACGCACATGCTGTACACCTCCAGTCACATATACACAATTTCTAACACACACACAAAGGGGAAATGGAAGACAGAGAGGAACAGTCGGAGCGATCATAAAGCTCGCTGACAGAGCCATGCTATGGTTGGACACAGAGCGTCAACCTCTTGAACTGGACAGACAGACAGAGGCCTGGCAGGAACTCCAATTATCCCAAACATCCACCTAGTAGACAACTGAGAAGATTGTATCTAGCTTGGATCTGGAAGTAGAAAAGGGGAAAAAAAAATCTCACTCTCTCTGACATTCACAAAGACGCCATTCTTTTCTGGTAGGGAAAAATAGAGTTAAAACAGCTTTTAGAGAGAAACTAAAGTAAGATTTATTACAGATGAAGTAACAAACGAATTAATGGAATGAATGAAAAAATTATGATGGAAATGAATGAGGGAATGCATGAATGAATGAATGAATAAATGAATAAATGAATGGCTTCAAAAGTCACATATACCATATAATAAACTCCACTGTTAAATAGCCATGTTGCTCCTTTTAGAATTTTGGTTCTTATTGCCAAAAAACAAGGAAATACATGTTTTTCTTCTAGCTTGAATAAAGTGTTTTTCTACCGCAAATGTCAGCTGACTTTGTATCCATGTGTAGATAATATATCATGACATTGAGGCCAATTTAAAACACTGACACCACAGTGACTATTGACTATTTCATATGCCATTTTTGCTAATCAAATGCCATTTTTTTGGATGCTTTGATCCAAGTGCCTTATCGTATCATCAGTGAATGTATTGTTAGAAATTGGTGGAATAAAGTTAGCACGATGGCATGTCCAAATGTCCAGAAAATATGTGTAGAAATACAGTATATTCCAGTTCTCAACGTCTCAATGATGACTTTGTGAAAGGTTTCGGAAAGACAAATACATAGGATAAACATTGTCTGTTTGGAGGTGATATATTTCAAACCACATGTTTTTGTGACGGTGAGCGTATTTTCAACATGATCTATATGTGCTGGAATGTCAGACAACATGGTTTAGGAGGTGACCCGCAACTCTCCGGGACGTTGGCTCCTGGCAACGAATGTTTGTGGAGAGAAAGAGCAGAGAGGAGAGGAGAGGAAAAACAGCAGATGAAGAAGAAAAAGAAGAGGAGGATGTGATTTATGTTGGTGTTGATTGTTGACTCACACTCTCTCTTTCACTCCCCATATCTCTCTTTCCTCCCCTCTCGCTCCCATCTATCTTTCATCCCCGTCTTTCTTTCCCTGTCTCTCATTGTCTGTTGCTCTCATTCTGACTTTTCTTCGCTGACACACACACACACATACACACACACACACACAAACATCCCCCTGTGAATAAGCGTGTCAGTACACTAAGACAAACTGCCAATCAACCTAGTTAGGAAATAAATGGAATTGGAATGGCAAAAGGCTGCAGACAGTTAACGAGGGCGCTGATTAAATTATAATTCATTTTATTTTATTTATTTTATTTCACTTCCTAAGCTGTGCATCAAACGTGTTAACAGAAAATGTCAGAATTAATTTCAGGGACACCGAAGACGCAGTGTCTCGCAGCATCAAAACTGGACTTCTAAACACACCCCTCTATCGATTGCTCAACATTTATTGCTCAATTATCCATTGAACTGAAAATAAATGATTTTGTGGGGCAGCAGGGTGGTGAAGTGAGACTGTCCTTCAACTAGGGGACCTGGTTTCAAGCCTCCACCCTGCTGAAGCGTCTTTGAGCAAGACACTGAATTCCTACCAGTTTCAGGTGCGTTGTACTGTACTGACCTCTCTGGAGAGCCAAAAGAGATTTTCCCTACATGGATCAATAAAGTAAAGAACATTATTATTTGTAGTAAAGAAAGGGGTTCTCAACGTTTTAAATCAGTGCCCAAATTTGAGATATTTAGTCCCACACCTGGGGCTCAAGCTCAATAAAACACACCGGTCATATGGGCTGGAAATCCAAGTGCAGTAGGTCTCCATTTTGGATGCCAAGTTTTATCCATGTTATCCATGACATTTTCACATAAATAAATGGCCATTTCACTGATTGACATAGCACAGTAGTGATTCAACCTATACCCAGGTGATTAAATCTTTTACATTTGCCGTTCTAAACACCCAGAGTCTGGTAGATCTTTCCTGGGAAAAAAGTGATGTGTTTTACATGTCCGGCAGTAGCAAAAGCGGTTTGTTTAGAATGAATAGAAGAAGAAGTGGGTAGTTAGCATGAGCAGCGATAGCCACCATGGCTGAACAGACAAAGAAAAGAGCGCCACCTACAGAAACTCAAACTTCACCAACAGAGAAGCCAAGGAAAAAGATGTCACAGTACTGGACACACTGTTTGATTGACAGGTGATCTCTAGGATGTGCAGTGCAGAAACACCACAGCAGTGAGCGCTGAGCACCAAAGATGGAGATAAAAAATAAAATGTTTAAAAAAACAGATGACGATGATCATGATGATGAAGAGAATCACTGATGATGATGGTGATGACTGCTGTGCTGAGCTATGCTGTTGCATTTTCTAAATTGGGTACTTAGACACTCCAATTGACTCCAGAAGATGTTTCTGGCCAACCAGAGGCCTGTAATTATACACACTGATATGTTTTAGATGACGAGACTCGGGCACACACACACACACATACACACACACACACACACACACTGTCTGCCACACTAGACTTGGCAAGGTTTTCAAAGTGAGCGGCATCGGGGCCCCAGTGTGTGTATCTGTGTGTGTTTGCATGTGTGTGTGTGTATGTGTGTTCAAAGCCCGATTCCCGTCATCTAAAACATAATCCATGTATGTGTGTGGTGGGTCCACAGTGTTCCAGGAAGGAGTGTGTGTCTTTGTACGTGTGTGTGTGTGTGTGTGTGTGTGTGTGTGTGTGTGTGTGCGTGTTAACGAGACAGTGCTAATTAAAATCAGAACAGCTTCAGAGCGCAGCTATGTTCACCATCCAACGCATTACTGCATGTCATCACACGTGTGCATGTACACACACACACAGACACACACACACACACACACACACAAAATAAATCCAAAATGTTAAACACACAAACAAAAGCAAGCACAACCACACACAGAGACAACACAAAGGCACAGATAAACACACAAAACGGGATACATGCACAAATGTATTCCCACACACACACACACACACACACACACACACACACACACAGGCATCTCTGTGGTCTGTTGGAGTCAACAATGTTAAATTCCTCACGCCTCTCTCCCTCCCACAATCCTTTGTGTTTGCGAGGCTGTGACGTCAGTGACGCCCCTTGATTTTCTGACCCTCTCTGCTCCGCTGACTGTTCACTCAAACCCCTGCAGACTGTGGACTGCATGAGTCTTCAGCTTTCTTGATGTATTGTGTTTATTTATTTTTTTGTCTGACTTGTTTAAGTTGAGGCCGCAGTCATAAGCTTTCAGCTGTCTGATCTCTTATGCACAATGACACAGGAGAGGCGATGTTGGTGAATTAGTAATGTGAAGCTGTACTAGGCAAGACTTTTATGTAAAAATACACCTGTCTAATGCTGCGTTCACATCATATTGGAAGGAAGAAAGGGATGACATGTTGTCTCTACAACTTGCAAGCGTTCAAGTGTTTTACTCGTTGGAACGGTCACATCCAAAATCATTTGTATTTATGAATTAAAATCAACCATAAATAGTAATGTGAATACAGCTGACAATTTAGATTTTTACCTGGACGGCCGACATCGCTGCCACGGTTACCGCTTGTTTTGACACAGTTCCACAATTCATGACGCCAAGTGGGAGATTTTCATCATTCGGCAGCTCATCTTTACAGTAAATCCAATGCAACATGAATGCAGCATTAGCAGCCTGTATCACAAAGTGGGGATGCAGTAGAGAAGAGCGTCCCCCCCTAACTGAAGCGCCACAGATTCACCCTATTTGTCCAAATAATTATTATCTGGGTGTCAGGTGGTCACTGAAATCTTCACGGCCCACGGTGACAAATCAAAACTTAAGAGAAAAATATAAATTGTCTCTTAAACAGCAGAGAGCAAGTGCTTCCTCAAGAGAAAGCTGGAATCACCAGCGATGGCTGAACCTCTTCACCTCCTCCTCCACTAAGAAGAAGACATTTCAGTCTGAGGAGTGAGCAGTTTCGACACATTACATGATTTCTGGGCCGGCAACATCCAAAACTGCCCAATAGAGCTTTAAGCTTATTCTACCGTTGCACTTACTGCAAGTTACTCTGGATAAGAGCATCAGCTATATGCTTAACATGTATTCATCCTTTGTTACTAGGTATGTTCTTGTTTTTATGTGCAATGGATGAAAATCTAAAAAAAAAAGTCTTGGATTTGAATTCCACATACTGTTGTTTCTGCTCATTAATACAGCTGTAGCCACTGTGGGCTTGCACAACAAGTGTTTACCCCAGTGTAGTTTCCTCACTGGAGAGAAAATGACTCCTCACACAGGCATGAACACACACACACACATGCACACACACACAAACACACACACACACACACAAACACACATACATTAAGCTTAGCCCTTACGACAGTGCCCAGACACCTTTAATAAAACAATACGACCACATGGGCGGCACATTCCTTGAGGTGTGCGTTTATATGTACGTGTGTCTGTGTTTGTGTATGTGTGTGTGTGTGTGCGCGGGTGCGTATGTGCGTGCATGTGTGCATTCGTTCATCTTAATAACACTACAAAGACGGTCTAATGAAACCCACATGTCCGTGTGACTCAGACTTGATTCACTCACAGCAAATATGGAAGAAATGCCAAATATGCCAGAGAGAGGGCAAGCAAGAGAGACAGAAAGAGAGAGAGGGGAGAGAGACGGAAAGAAAGAGAGAGGGGAGAGAGACAGAAAGAGAGAGAGGGGGGAGAGATAGAAAGAGAGAGAGGAGAGACCAAAAGAGAGGGGAGAGAGACAGAAAGAGGAAGAGGGGAGAGACAGAAAGAGAGAGAGGGGAGAGACAGAAAGAGAGAGAGGAGAGAGACCAAAAGAGAGGGGAGAGAGACAGAAAGAGGAAGAGGGGAGAGACAGAGAGAGGGGAGAGACAGAAAGAGAGAGAGGAGAGAGACTGAAAGAGAGAGGGAGTGAAAGTGTATGTGAGAGAGAGAGAGAGAGAGTGAAAGAGAGGAAAAAGAGAGAGAAAGAGAGGGATACCAAACCAAGATGTCCACTACTGCGCCAAATGGTACAAAAACCTACTTGTTGATAAATGTTTTTTCAAACTTTTTTTTATCATTATTTGTGCAACCAAGACAGACTGCACACATTTTTGTACAATACAATCTTGGGATACAAAAAAACTTGATTGACAGGTATCATAAAAAAAAACCCTCATGTGTCTTACAGGTTTGGCATCATTGTACTTTTGTAGCACCAAAGTATGTAACCCAACTCTGTGTTTTCATTGGCTGTGAATGTAGATGAAATCTACCCAACTGACACACATCTGTAGCTGGCACATAAGGCATTATAGTCTGAGAAGCACACACACACACACACACACGCATGCATCATGGCAGGATCAGTAGGCACCTTGTCAGTGAGGTGGCATGTATGTATGTATATGAGTGTGTTTGTGTGTATGTGTGTGTGTGTGTGTGTGTGTGTAGACAGCTCTACATGGCCTTGTCAGCCAACAGCTCCTCAGCAGTGTGTCCAACACCTTGTAAAGAACAGACGCTCCTTCTGCCAACAGACACAGAGGGATTTTTTTTTTTGTGTTATATGTTCACTCACTATATGTTTATGTATATGTGACACTCTCCAAAGAGTGTCTACTGTCATGAAACTGGCTGTGACCTGACTGACAGTTTGAACACCAACAGCTGTGGAAGCAGATGTGATTTAATTAATAAATTCATTTAATTGAGTAATTTCATTCACTGTCATGTGCCCTGATGAAGGCACATAACCAAAACAACAAACCAAAACAACAAATAAATATTTCAAAGAGAGGAGTGTATCAGAAAGAGAATAACGAGAATATCCAGAGCTTTACGATGCAAAAAGAGAGAAGAATTTAACATAAAAGACAGCAGAAAAATGAAAAACATAGTCTGCAAAACATGTTTGTACAATCATTGCTTTAATCAAAAGAGAACAAAGTGCATTTTTTAGCATTTCCTTTGACTGTTCTGAGCCAATAATCTGCACCTGTTCTAGGTTTTGATTTGGAACTGGAATAAAGCTGTGTATTGCTTGCCAAGTAAAAAGATACCGTAAACCGAATGTACCGTAAACCAATCTCCCTTTGTGCTGTAAAGCAATAGGGCAGATTTCCCAAAAAATCCAACCCAGTGGCACACTGTGTAAAAAGCAATGTGAAGCCCAGTGGAGGCTGTCAGTCTTCTTTGTGATGGTCACATTTGTTTATGATAATTACACTAATGGCTGAAGATTAATGCGGTAATGATTCATTGATGTTAAAATGTGACACGTAGCACCTTTAATCACTACTAAATCCCTGGTCTGGATGGACAGATCTGGCGTAAATCGGCCTGATAATCCTCCTCGGCCTCACTGTAAGGAGCTGGGAAGAGCTGCACCAGTTTGTAGCAGGCCAGTGGAAACGCAGCCAAGGAGCGGCCAGTGACATCATCTCTAAGTGACCACATGAAAGCGGCCACCAGGCAGTGGGCGGCGTGGACTTCAGTAGCGCTCTGCACCACTTGACGCCTGTGGCCGTTTATTTAGCTTGGTCTCTCGCTGATACTAACTGGTGCCGGCGTTTATTTGCTCTGCCTCTCTCTGGTTCTTGATCTCTCTCTCTCTCTCTCTCTCTCTCTCTCTCGTTCTCTTTGGCTCTCTGTGTCTCACAGACTCGCTGGCTCATTTTCTCCATGTCTTGTACTACAGTATGCGTCTCTCTCAGACATTCTCTGTCTGATGCTCTGTCGCTCTCTCATTTGGTTATTTGTTCTGTCTGTGTGTTGCTAGCTATTACACGCTCTCTCTGCCCGTCTCTCCCTCTCTTTATCTTCTTTATCCCAGGCCCTCTCTTTCATTTTCCCTGTTATTTCATTTTCTGTCTCTCTTTCTCCATGTCTCTGTTTCTTGCTGTGTGTCTATCACTCTTTCATCCCCCCTCTCGTCCTGTCTTGCTCTCTCTGTCCTTGTTTCTCTCTCTTTCTTCCTCCCCCCACTCTCTTGGTCCCTGTCTGTCTCTCTGTCTCTCTCATGTTATCCCCCTCTCTGGTTTATTTCTCTTCTGTCAGTGTTGCTAACTGCAGCAGGCTGTTTATTGATGTTCTCTGGTGGAGACAAACTTTTCCACACATCAAACATCATTCTGCCCTGCTTTGCTCTCTCCTGCTGGCACTTTAACTTTGCTCTTCTCCATAACCTGTTCTTTCTCTCTCTTTCTTTCTTTTGAAATAGGACGATTTTATAAGACTCGTCAGGTTTCTTTGTCTCGCCCCCTTTTCTATCCCCTGTGTCTGTTTGTTTATCTGTCCTTCTGTCCGTCACGGGAGATATCTCAGACACTGATTGGATTTTGACAGAGGTCGCTACAGTTATGGGTGAAAACAAGATGACAAATTTGCTTATGATTGGCGTAGAAAGGGAATGTATCTTTCGTGGGGGAGGAGATGTTTGCCATTGCCTTGTTTTTCTCTATTTTGACAGTTTTGATCATTTGTACAAGTACTATTGTGTAAATGCAACATTAGAGATCAAGGAAAAACACTTCTATGGGATGTACTGTCCGACACCTGCATCTATTCAGAATTTGGTGCTGCAGAATTTTCCAAATGATTCCTCTCAACTCTGCAGCAGTAGTGCAGAAAGAAAGTAAACTACGGCGAATCCAGATCTGTAGCAGTTCCACTGTCTTATACTGAGAGGCTGCGGTGACTTAGTGGCCTTATAAAGTGAAGCTAGGAATTAGCGGGCAGGCGACTGCAGCCTATTGTCTTAGCTTTAAACAAAAACCTATCGCTGGAATGCTGAGAGTCATACACACACACACACACACACACACACTCACAAGGCCATGGGATTATACCACAAGCGTGATGCTGCACTTGTAAAAGTGACCAAAATTCAGGATGAACAAGTTTACAGAGAACAAAGTGTGCAACTGAGGTCTCTCTCTCTCTCTCTCTCTCTGTATTTCTCTCTCTTTACTCTCCATTTTTTTCACAGACATGGGCATACTCTCTCTCTCTCACACACACACTCTCACACACACACACACACACACACACACACACCTGAATGTATGTAGAGGATGTTTAAATACAGCAAGGAAGCATCTGACAACTGGTGCTGAGTTCACACTCCTGTCTGATTCCTGATGATGCTGAGACCAGCAAGCTGACACACACACACACACACACACACACACACAGGCGCACTACATGCAAACATAAGCACTCAGGTATAAATGCACAAGCACATGCACACGTAGCTCCTATGTGTGCAAACACACACGTTTGTGCATACACCCGCAAGTACACACACACACACACACACACACACACACACACACACACACACACACACATAGGTCTGACAGGGAATCAGATGTCTACGTAAACACTGCTGCCCTGCTTGGCTAGCGAATGTGTTAACCTGTCAAAATCAAGTTTGTGTGAAGGACAGGAGAAAAGAAAACAGAAGAAAGAAATGAGAGAAGAGAAGAGAAGAGGAAAGAGCAGAGAGGAGAGGAGAGGAGAGGAAAGGAAAGGAAAGGAAAGGAAAGGAAAGGAAAGGAAAGGAAAGGAAAGGAGAGGAGAGAATTTTTGAATGGTCTCATATTTCTTTGTTTGAACAGAGAAAAATGCACATTCCCTTCGCTTGTTTAGTTCACACTGGCACAAACAAAACGGCTGATATCTCTCTGTGTCTCTCTTTCACACACACACACACACACACACACACACACACACACACACACAGAGCAGCCAGTGACGTCTACACACATTTTCAGCCGTGAGAAGAATTTTCAACCCAAACAAGATAAACCCTCATGTTTGTAACTCCAGATTTGAACAACATACACAAACCGTCATGGCTTTTTAGCATCTTTAATTATCTTTCTTAGCCTAAAAATAACCGTCTCCCACTTGCAACTCTCCTCAGTTATCTTTTCATTTATTTCACTAACAAATATGAGCTAGGTTTTAGCCGTGGTAGTATGCCCTCATTTGCTAGGTGAAGATTCACCAGAGTTTGGGCGGATTCACTTATAATGCTCTCTGTAAAGGTCAAGATATAAATTAATTCAAATGACTCTAGATCCGGGCTCAAATAATGAAATTTGAAGACCAGTTTTGGATATGTGCCCCAAATAAAAGAATAAATATAAATTTAAATGTAGCAAATTTACTGGAACTATTTTAGAGTTCAAAAGTTGTAGCCCCAAATGTTGCATAATGAAGTCGTAAAGTCATGTTTCTGACTGACGTGTCTGTGTGTGTGTGTGTGTATGTGTGTGTGTGTGTGTGTGTGTGTGTGTGTGTGTGTGATGTATAAATATATCTCTACATGGTTTAAAGTGGGTTTGCGGAGCTCTGTATTTAGAGGAGGCCTGGTTAAAACTCCTCTCACCCCATTCATGTGGCTAATGCTCTTCCTCTCTCTCTCTCTCTACCTCTATCTATCTATCTATCTATCTATCTATCTATCTATCTATCTATCTGATGTAATTTTGTCTCTCTTTGTACAATTCTCTCCTGTCTAACTCTCTGACTGTCTCTCTCTTCCTTAGTATACTGTATGTCTCCTTGTCTCACTCTATCCCTGCCTGTCTCTCTAACACACACTCTCTGTGTATGTCCAAATCTCTCTCTCACACCCTTCTCTGCCTTTTCTTTCTCTCTATTCACTCTCTTTCTTTCTACCAGGCTGCAGAACACAATATTTACAGTGCTAGAAGCAGCTCTGACTGTATGTCAGTTGTGTTTGCGTGGGCTGCTGGCACTGTACATATTTGGTATACTCAGTTTTGTTGTTGTTGCATGTGTTTTATGTGTGTATATGTGTGGGAGTTGGTGAGCTTTTAAAGTTTTTTTTTCCCCTCTGCGTTATGTTTCATTAAAGAACATCAAAAGGAAAAGTCTTCTCTCCCTCCCACTGTCCGCTCACTGACTTAGTACGTACCTACAGTGTGGCCTTGTTTTCACTGTCTCAAAAAACTATTTTTTCTGCAATGATTGTGGGAAAAATGTATACTACTGAACCTAATCTGACACTAGAAGCAGTAAGTGTGTAGATCTACTGCTACAGATTTCACTATTCTAGGTTTCAATGGATCGATTTAGAGTCACATGGCTTTTCCACCCGATCACGAGACGTTTCTGCAAGGACGGAAGGAAATATTACTGCTGAATATGTATATATATATATTCACTAATCTAACTTTTAAATCAGTTGCAACACATGTGCGTGCCCGGCCTTTGTGAGTGTATATGTGACGATGTGTTTGTATGACAGAAAGAGACGGATGAGGAGAGAGAGAAAGAGCGACAGAACTGGTTTGTGTTTGTTTGTGTCTCTCCATGGTTGTGCGTGAGACGCCGTGTATATCTGTGTTGTTTCTGTTACTATGTGTGTGTGTGTGTGTGTGCATGTGTGTGTGTGACAGGGAGAAAGCGAGAGAGACAAAGAGTGTTTGTGTGTCACTCTGTGGGTGTGTGTGTGTGTGTGACTCTGATTACGCCAGAGCAATAATAACAGTTTAGGTTCATTTGTAACAATCAGACTTTACTTAAACAGTATAAATCACAGGACTAACTTCTGACACACACACAAATGCGCACACACATAAACTTGTAGGCCCAAACACAGCATGCATGACTCTCTAGACACCTACATATGTCTGTCCATGTGTGTGTGTGTGTGTGTGTGCAGTCAGAGAGACATTAGCCAGTTCCAGCCATGCAGTAAAGTCTGCAGCCATAATAATCGTCAACAATGAAAGCATAGTAGCTATGTAGACCTCACACAAAGTTATACATTTATATATACACACACACTCACACATACACACACACACACACACACACACACACACACACACCAATATCTATGAGAACAATTCCATTGACTAGCATTCATTCACTAAACCCTAAGATTCATCACATACACACACATCACACTATCCAAAACATATAGTGTAGTTTTTGGTCCCACACAACATTATCAGTTTACAAAGACACACACACACACATACACACACACACACACACAGTGGTTTTGGCAGTATTTGGCCCCACACCGGGCCGAAGCATCGATTTATACTGACTGTAGGCCCACATGTCACCTTACAGTAAATAACCTGGAAACACCGTTTCCCAGAATTCAGGAGGAGATTGAAGACAGACACCCTCAGATGACATCACCATAACTCTACAGCAGCAGTTATACTGTAGCTCGGGTTTCAGCTGCTAAAACACTCGGAGAGATTTATTTTGAAACAAGATAGCCACCATTTGAAAAAATTGATACCTACTGTTACAATATGATTGATAGCAAACAATTAAAGTGAACCATGGTATATTTAACAACAGTGGGTAACATCAGTCCTTGAATGGCAGAATAACAGTTTTACAGACTAAACTCATTCTAACTATCATACCATACACCGATTTGACAATTCATGCCAAAGAAAAATGACAACATCAACATCAAAATCAACATCTGATTACTTTTACTTCCTGCAAAACATCTTTATGTCCTGGAATAAAATCTTTAGTGGTGACTTCATCGTGTAGCAGGAGACGTACATAAAAAATTCAACCAATGAAACCATCACAGATTTTTTAACAATCCCGCCCCTACGACCCCTCCCATCGAATAAAACTGTATTTCTCTCCCTAACTGATGTCCCATTGGTTTACACTTTTGAATGATTGTGTTATGTCCCACCCCACTATCCTGTTTCAACAGGGAATACATCACATTAAGGAAGCAAGATGCTCCCAGAATGCGGTTTAATTGTGACTTTAAAGAGTTATCATGAGCAAGCAGGCAGGGGTTTATTCTCTTGCTCAAGGACACTTCAGCAGGATGCATGGCTGTTGAAGTGGCCTTTCAGAAACGGGACGGTCTCCCTAACCACCAAGTCTCCCTGCTGCCCTGCTGAATCCATGTGAAAGTTTAAAAAATGATTTTAAATAATGAGGCTTACTATGAAGAAAACGCAACTCTGACTCAGGAGTGAAATCTTTGTTGAGGAAAAATTACGACTTTTTCAGCAGCTTGAACACATGAATATGATTATGAGGAACATTACATTTGTTTAGCGGTTTAACTCTGTCATTGATGGAGTGTAGTGTGTTGGAATCCAATGGGATTTTACTACTGCCTCCCCACCCCTACACACACACACACACACACACACACACACACACACACACACAGAGGCTCGCAGCCAGTTGCCAGGTTTTTAAAGCATCCTTTAGGAAAAATAAAGCATCTCAAATCAGAGCCAGATCATTAGTCTAGTCTGTAAGAGGAAAAAAAAAAAAAACCTGGTCGACAATCAACAAAAGCTTCTATTCTCCTAAAGCTCCTATACACAGAGGGTATCTACTGCCCTATTTTCTCCTCCGTCCTCCCCTCCCGTCCTCCTCTCCTCTCCCATTTCCCCTTTTATTCTGTCTTTTCCTCCCCTCTCCCTCCTCCTCCCCTCTCTTCTCCTGTCTTCACCTGTCATCCAGGCTCGTTTTCTCTCCTCTCCTCCCAATCCCATACTCCCATTCCCCTCATTCCTATCCCATTCATCTCCTCCTCTCTTCTCTCCTCCTCCTCCTCCTCCTCCTCCTCCTCCTCCTCCAGCTTTCCAGGGAGCCAAGTCTGTTTTTGATTAGCGTTCTCATGTAAACCTAAATTGTGATTAAACAAACACTGTGTGAGTGCATTTGGCCCCGGATCAAGTTTTCCCTGTCTCTTAAATGTGTACAGGCACACACAGACACACACACACACACATACAGACAAACACACACTTGCCAAGACAGAGAGACATATATATACGTAGACATATACAAACAGATGCAAGACATATACAAACATACAAGCAAATACGCACACACACATACACACAGATACACACATTAGTAATCAGCGAAATATGTACACACATTTGGCAGGCATGGGGGACCATGTATATGCATACATACAAAAACACACACACACACACACACATATCTAGACATCTACATCCATACACACACACATTAAAACACACACTCACTCACAAGCATGCACGCACACACGCACCCTCAAGCACAAACACACATACACACAGATACATACACACTCCTACACACACACACACACACACATACACACACATACACATACACACCCCTGTGGCCCGTTAGAGTAAATGGGTCAAGGGGAAAGTCGGTGAGTTTTAACAGAACTGAATGTGAGCTAGCAGCTACGCGGCTACTTCCCCCATCCAACCCACCTTTATTTGGGAGGTTAAATTACTACCACATGCAGCCTCTGTGCTATTTCAGTGCACACATATAAAAATTCTTTGCCATATATATAAAAAAAAAAAAAAAAAAAAAATCTAC
The DNA here is from genome assembly GCF_048128805.1 of Centroberyx gerrardi. Classification (NCBI taxonomy): domain Eukaryota; kingdom Metazoa; phylum Chordata; class Actinopteri; order Beryciformes; family Berycidae; genus Centroberyx; species Centroberyx gerrardi. The sequence goes on from NC_136012.1 coordinate 21,332,926, forward strand.
GGGCCCCCAGCCTCCCACCAGCGTTTCATAGGTTCTGGCCCCGCGGCGGGCTAGCTAGTTGGCTAGCTGCTAAAGTAGGCAGCTGAAAGGGAAAGGTGTTGCAGCCGTGAACTTTAAGACTGCCTGGCTGGTGAAATCCCCCCACGAAGAAACGAGCTGGCTTGTTTTATTCACACATCCACACAAACATGCACACACACACACACACACACACACAAACTTCAAGACCTTTGGCTGCTGGATCGCTCTCGCTGCAAGAAAACACAGACTTAATGCATTTTTATTCACAAATTATGCTGAACAAAGTGCACAAGCATAGGTACACAAGCTTGTGTATACACATAAGTTACAAGAGATCAAAAACATGAATGTAGACACACACACACACACACACACACAGAACAAAACTTGGAGAACATTCAGAGAGAGAGAGAGGGAAAAAAGAAAGTCATTTAAACTAAATGCCAGGTTATTAGGCAAAGTTGCCAAGTTTAAAAATAAAAACAACAAAATGTTATTCATATGTTACTGCTGTAAGCAGAACCGGGAGCAGTGAGGTTACAACAGTTTGTGTGTGTGTGTTTTTGTGTATGTTTGTGCATGTGTGCCTAGGAGCATGTCTCAATTGGTGTGTGTGTGTGTGTGTGTGTGTGTTTGTGTTTGTATGTGTGAGAGATAGAGAGAGGGAGAGAGAAAGATAGAGTGAAACAAAGAAAGAGAGGTCACAAAAAGAGAGAGCTGATAAAGAGAGTGAGAAAAAGCAGTGAGAGGTAAAGGGAGGTTACAAATAGGAAGACGAAGAGAAAGTGAGAGATCTGCCACTGTGTACTCTCTCTCTCTCTCTCTCTCTCTCTCTCTCTCTCTCTCTCTCTCTCTCTCTCTCTCTCTCTCTCTCTCTCTCTCTCTCTCTCTCTCTCTCTCTCTCTCTCTCTCTCTCTCTCTCTCTCTCTCTCTCTCTCTCTCTCTCTCTCTCTCTCTCAGTCTTACATTCTTGGCTGGTTTCACAGACAGGGATTATGTCTATGAGCTAAATCCTTTTCTTTTCAATGGACAGAAAGAGAAGAGAAGCCCATTCAGGTTTATATGGAGGCTTAACCCAACACCTTTAAATCAAGACTCATGTCTCTCAAACAGCCCCTCTCTCCCTCTCTCTCTCATTCACTTTAAATCAAAAACACTATATATACCACTTCTGGAAACATTTGACTGCCTTGAAATTCATCTGTCAGTATTTAATAATAAAAAAAAGGAAGAAAGAAAAAGTCAATCCCATCCTGAAAAGCTTGAGCAAAGATTGTAAGATGATGATTTACTGAAGCAGCATTAGGTTATGTGCTTTACTTTCATTTCAGCAATCATTTTGTGAGAGTGGGAGACATCTTTGTTTTTGCAAATGGAAGATAATTCATTTTGGATAATTCATTTTGGCATTAAAGTTCTCTTGGTCTCTCCAAATCTCTCTAGTTATCCCATTATCATTTGTGCAAACTGATAGAGTGAGAGTGGTTTTCTCTCTCTCTCCTTCTCTCTCTCGGTTTTCAGTATCTCTGTAGTGTGTATTTATCTAAATATGTCTTGGACTAAATCACACTGCCGTCTGGGCTGTGGGAAACACACACACACACACACACACACACACACACACAAGCCGCTAAGAGCAGCCTTATTTTAGAAGAGCTCTGGTCCTCTAAAACTCTTCCTTTCCCTGAATGCTATCAGTGTAGGCCCTGTGGTGCAACTCCGTCCCAGAGCCTATGGGCCTCCTGGTGCAGCTGCATGCCACAACCTACACTGCAACAAATGGGAAATTCTCTCAACCCAGTGGCACGTTTTCCCTTGTTTTAGGAAAAAATTATGTCAAGTAAGATTTTAAGACTAAGTGCCAGACTGATATACTTGTTAGACACGAACGTACAGTGTATTGCAGTGCATGGGCCTTGTGGTGCAGCTGCATACCATGGTTTGTACTTCTGAGTCATGTTTAATTATTAGGAAGTTCTGTAGTGGGTGTGTGGTTAGTATAAAGTCTGCCACGCACCAACACACACACACACACAAACACACACACACACACACGCACACATTCGCACGCACCCACACACGCAGACCTACAATTCTCCGTCCAGCGCCTGTGGTGTTAAATCAACGGGAGAGGTGGCGTGAGAGCGAGATGTTGTGTGTGTGTGTGTGTGTGTGTGGTTGAGAGTTATTTGTTTCTCGCCAGCACCCAGTGGCGTGAAAACCAAACAGAGGGCCTGGAGCCTAGTGACAAGAAAACAATCTTAGATTCCTGACAGCAATACAAACATCAAAGCTGTTTACTCTGTGTGTGTGTGTGTGTGTGTGTGTGTGTGTGTGTGCGTGTGTGTGTGTGAGAAAGATAGAGAAAAAGAGAAAGGGACAGTGAGGGAGTGCAAGAATGAGCAGGTGAATGAGTGAAAGAGAGCAAGAGAGACGGAAAACGTGAGTTCAGACAGTTTACGTTTGCCCCTAGCCCTTCCAGATCATCCCCACCAATCGGCTTTGAGGCCACGTCTGCTGCAGCCAATCACGAGCCGCGCAGAGTACACCCACTTCCTGTAACACTAGCCGTAGCATTCCAGCAGTCGCCTCTAAATGGACAATTAGCCAAGATTAAAGGCTGCCTCCTCGTCTTTCTCCATTAACTTAATTAGGAGGAAAAGGCATCTCAAATGACCCCCTGCTCCCTTTACCCTTTCCTCCTCTCCCTTTCCAACTCTTATTTAACCAGCCAGCTTCTATTTACAGTAACAACCTGGGGGAGGGAGGGCTACATACGCACTTCCACATCTGGGAGCTGCACCGAGGCATTTGGAGGTTAAGTGCCTTGCTCAAGGGTGACCTAATGGGGCTGAAAGGAGGCGAAGAGCATGACACATTAACATCCAGTCATCAGTCCAGGGATTCAAACTGGCAACCTTCCAGGTCCCAGTTCTTCTACCATTAGAGCTTTTCCTCCCTCTACTTATCCATCATTCCTCCCTTCTGTTTTAACCGTTTTCCCCAATAGAATCTTTTTGTCCATCCACTCCTCCTTTTTCTGCCTTCCTCATTCCAGCCCCCAACGGCACTTTTACATTTCAGGCATTGATGCTTTTATCCAGAATAACTTCTATGAGGTAGGTATAAAGCATCTTGCTCAAAGACTCTTTGATGGGACCTAAACTCCCAAACTCACCTCTTCTGTTAGGCCTCCACACGCCTTCTTAGGCCAAAACTCCACTAGACTGAATGTTTGGCTGTGGGTGTCCTGCTGTGATGCGTTTTATGGGGCACAGTGAGGGCAGGAGAACACACAACAGCAGTAGAAAAGAACGGGATAAAAGTTATACTAAAAACGTTTACAAGCTTCACTCCACTGGAGGACATCATCGAACAGAAATCTGCTGGCTTGATCTTAGGTTACTTAATATGTTTTTTTTAGTGCTAACATTAGCTTTTTTATTGAAAAATGAGGATTGTACACAATATATCCAATCAGACATTACAAGTTGGTTATGGTAAATTTGAGTAGTTTTCACTGTTTTATATTAAACATGAACTTTGAATGATTCAGTATAAAATTATATGTGGTGTAATCAATCAATAAAGTTGTTTTTGAAGCAAGGAATGGATTTCACACATTTGCATTTCCTGAGTAGATTCAGAATGTTTCTATCTATTCTAACGATTTAACCTCATGCTCAAAATAAGCTATTAGTCTAGAATCTCTACAATTAAGAGATACAATGTAACCAGTTTTTACATACAGAAAATGACAAGGTCTGTCCATAAATTGCATAAGGTCAAATCTGTAAAATAGATGAGGAAAGGTTTCAGCATCTTTACAACAAAAGGAGCAGTTTTTGTCACTGTCCATAAATACTGAAACGTACTCCTTAGAGGGTTTACAGTACATGTCCCAAATCACCTCCTACATTACCTAACGCTCAGCATCCGAGGCCCCGCTGGAGCTACAGTCGTGAAGGAAGAGGGGAAACATCTCTCAAGTCTGACATTACTCTCCTCTTTCTCCGCCTCTCGCCCCTCTCTCCTCTCATGCAAACCAATCAAATGTAACCTGAGCTGCTTTAATGGAGGGGAATGTTGCTGCTTCATGAGTATCACTGACAGAAAACCAACGCTGGTTCAAACGCACAGACGGTGCATTAGGGGCCCTGCGCACAACACACACACACACACACAACACACACATAAAAAAACATGCACAAACACACAGAAACGCTCAGAGGAGAAAGTGAAGATAATAAGATGGGGCCTCAGTCGGGGTCAGTGTTATTAGACAGTAGCTTAACAGGCCTCTAGTCATTTAAACCTCCCAGATAAATTGTAATGTTCATTGTTGCACAGAAAAAATAAAAATTTTACCAGCCCGCTAACCAATGGCTTGTATCTTTCCGTCTGAGCCACCATGAACATTTCAAAGTTCATTTAATTTCACACAAATGTATTCTGCTCAAAGCTCGAGCTGTGTGTGTGTGTGTGTGTGTGTGTGTGTGTGTGTGTGTGTGTGTGTGATACCACAGTCTCTGCAAACTGTGGGGGAGTCGACCACAGACTGCACACACTGAAACCCACAGACTCCAGCCCTCCATCCATCTATCTCACCGTCCGATGACTATCTCTCTCCCTCTTTTCTCTTCCTTTCCCCCCCTACCAAGCACCTAGCAGGCCGCAGACTCCGCTCGCTCCATCCATCTCATCCGTCTCTCCCTCCATCTCCCTTCATCCTCCACCAGCATCCTTTCATCCAACCCCCCAAATGACCTCCTCCATACCTATCGCCCATCCGTCTTAGTCAACCGGTCACAAGCCGCAGCTCTTGCTCAATCCGAACGGCGCGATTTCCCAGCGAGAAACAAAGCCGACCTCTCCGTTACTCCGCTGCGTCCCAGCAGGATCCAAGAGTCTTGGGTAAAAACTATTATCTAGCCATATACCTCTCGCCCTCACCTCCCACCCAAACCCTCCGAACCCCTGCCTATTTTCCCTTAATGCTAGTCCAGCTCCTTCCCTCTCCGCCCCTCTCCAAACCTCAGACCACAGGGTTTTAATAGGAGGGTTAAGAGGTAATTCCTATCACACTGCCATTATTTAATATCTAACCGAGGCTGACAGGGAGAAAGGTTACGAACCCAAACCAGAAACCCACCGGCAAACCTCCCTCTCTCCTCCTCCTTACCCCCCTGCTGCTATTCTCTCTCTCTCTCTCCCTCCGTCCCTCTCCCTAAACGTTTTCTCCATCACCCTTTCTCCCCTGTCATTCTCTCCTCTCTCTTTTCTCCCCCCCCCTCTCGTTCTCTATGTCTCTCTCTCTCTCTCCTTCCCTCTACACAGTATTCATTACCGCCGCTTCCTTCAGACGCGGCAAAACACAGCGTGGATGGGATAAAAAGGACCGAAAAATGGGAGAGAAAAACGAGGAAAGCGGAAAGAAGAAAAAAAAAGAGGAGGAGGAAACTCCAGACACTGTAATTTAGATTGTGCTGATGGCGAAGCAGGGATATAAAGAACATGAGATTTATAATGTTAAGTTTGGACCGGGTTCACCCTTTCCACTCTTTTACCAAGTTGTCTGAGAGCTCTATAGGGATTCCTATTAGACCGGTGATAAATAAGAGCTATCGAGACCAATTAGGGGTTTTATAGAACAGTAAGCCAAGTGATGGAGGAAATGAGACTGTCAGTCATAGAGACAGAGGGAGAGAGAGAAAGAGAGAGGAAGAGAGAGAGAGAGAAAGAATAAAAGAAGGATGGGGAAGAGATAAAGAGGGAGAGGATGGGAGATAAAGAAACAAAAACAGAGTAAGCGTGTGTGTGTGTATGTCTGCGTGTGTCCACACACACGGTGGATTGATGCTCGGATGGGGATTTTGACTGTGTGTGATCTCTGAAGCCACAGTTGACGTAAATGACAATTTGCTTTCAGCCATAACAGTCTAGCTTGCTGTCTTCAGCAATATATCACACATCACCACAAATAGAAGGAACACACTATCAGTCTCTTCCGGGTTTTAAAGAGGGGTTTCTGGTGTTTTTCAGTTTCTTCCCCACTGAAAAGACTTAATCTCTCTGTGGCTTTTCTGCAAACACAAGAGATCATGTTGAGAAAGCTCTATGGAATATACAAATCAATTTATTATTATTATTATCATTATTATTATTTACTCAGAACAGCTTTTTCCAGTCCATTTCAAAATAAAAGTTCTCCAACTGCATGACAGTGATGTCTGTGAATGAGCAGACTTCACAATTAAAGTCCTAATACAGTTAGAAGCGATAGAGCAGACATTATTCAGGTAAGTGTTACTTATGCGTTATAGACGGAGCACACTGTACAGGCCATCCTCTGATCCATTTCAAAATAAAAGTTCTCAAACTGAATTGAACATATTCTGTCTGTGAGCATATTTTGAAAAAATTATAGTCCTCTGAAACTGAAATGTATTCTATGTTTCTGAAACACCCCATTTCAAATTTCGAATAAAAGTCCTCGAAGAGTTGTCGTTTAATGTTTGTTGGTCTAATGTGCTTGCTGGCTATCTGGAACATCCAATAATTCAGAAATGTCAAAAACACAAAGAGAACATGACCATATTTTTTAAACAGAGAAAGTTACACTCGCTTCCAAGGCGTTCTGCCTCATGGAAACATTATAAAAGAGCGAGAACTGAGAGGTTTAAAGTCCCACCGCTGCTATTTCTGTCCCGCAGCCCAGCAACACACACACACACGCATGCACGCAAGCATGCACGCATACACACACACACACACACACATATATATATACAGTATATGCATATACTGTAAGCATGCATGTGCACACACACATACAAGCTCAAGAATGCACACAACATTGATTGCAGACACATACAGTCTAAAGCGAGCATGCACCCACGCGCACACACACACACACACACACACACACACATACACACATACACACACTCATACACACTCACAGTCTACCTCCAGTTCCACTTGCAGGCAGCCCAATGTAAACAGCAGTAAAGTTTAGAAGGTGTTTCAACCTTCAACCCAACCTGACAGAGACTCTCTGAGGACAAGACAAATAGAAAACCTGACTAGAGAGAGAGAGAGAGAGAGAGAGAGAGAGAGAGAGAGAGAAGGAGGGGAGAAAATAGAGACAGGGTGGGTACGCCTATGGGACTGCAAAAGAGAAAGAAACAGAGAGACAGAGAGAGAGGGATTGTATGTCTGTGGGAGTTTGACAAGAAAGAGAGGGAGAGAGTATGTTTATGTGACTGCAAGAAAGAGAGAGAAAAAAGGGAGAGAATGGGAGAGAGAGAGAGATAGAAAAAGAGGGAGAGAGGGAGGCTTCACTGCATCAGTATGACCTGCCCTTACACTCTGAATACTCTGGGAAAACTCCATATTCCCGCATAAAAATTCCTCACCGTTCCAAGGAAAACATTCACTCCAGGCACACCTTGCCTCTTCAAGACACATACGCACACACTTTTCACACACACACACACACACACTTTTTTCACCTCTCGACAGGAGCACAGAGCGGCGCTGTGTCACCTGGCACGGGAGTTGAACCCGCAACCCGAATAAAAGTTCAGACATCGCACCGCGGCCCGTGTTTTCACATGGATCGCGTAACACATCAGAGGAGAGAGGAAAGAGCAGAGGGAGTGACAGAGGGAGAGTCGGAGAGAGCTGCGCGAGGTGAGGGAAGGAGAGAAGAGGGATGAGGGGGGGATGAAGTGAAAGAGAGGCGTACTCACAGTCGTCCTAGTTTGGGGTTGGACTGGAAGAGAAGCTCTGGGAGAAACTGGAGTTTGTTCCTGTTCAGACGACTGGAGAGAGACGGAGGGAGAGAGAGAAAGGGAAAAACTGTTATAGAAAAAGTAAAATTGTGTGATATCGTACATACAATTCAATGCAATTCAGAAACACAGACAGACACAGAGAAGCATCAACATGAACAGAAAAAGGCAGACAGACTGACACACACACACACACACACACACATCAATCACTGAGATTCATGCTTCTAAGGTGATTCAGCCATCTTTGACCAGCCAACTGCGTCACCTCGTAGGTCAACGGTTCACAGTTCAAAGGCCAAACTCATGGGAAAGTCTGTCTGGTTTCCTGTGATCATGACCCACAGGTTATCATGCTGTGTTTTGTGTGTGTGTGTAAGTTCTAGGTTATCATGTTGTAAGCTCTCTAAAGCCAGTTATCACTGACATCCCCTCCTGTGTTTTGACCGGCTGACCTGACAGAGAAAGGAGAAAAGGATTTGGGTTTTGGTTTTGTGGAGTCTGTATGGTACAAGCGTTATCAGAAGACAGAAGACTTCCACTCAGTCATCTCCTCTGAAACATGCACCTATAGGAGAACTGATTAGTTAACATTTTCCCCCTCCAAATCCCTTCATTGACACTATTCTGAGTGTATTTTCCGTACATTTCGGTGACTTTCTGAATCCATTTTGTCTCTTTTTTGACTTTAGGGCCTCTGAGCAGCTAGGCTATATAGTCTCTTGAACTGACTCTATGATAAGATACACTTGTAGCTGAGTTTCTACTGAACAAGATTATATTAGCATTAAGGGGGTAAGTGCCAATTTCATTGTGTACCAAAATTGCAACAATGGGCTCAATCTTTTCTGTCATATGTTTGTCCTGACCAAGTTAAGGTGAAAGCTTTTTCTTCGTTTATTTACTTGGGTGGAGTAAATAAAGTCAGTTCAACTTCAAAATTATTAATAGAAAATGCAAGTAATTTGCCCAAGAATTCAAACTCAATTTACTATTATCATTCGTAAGACTGACAGGCCATTCCTCCTGAATTATGAATCTGTCTCATTAGTAAGTATTTCTCCACAAATATGAAATGACAACCTTTTCATGGCCAATGTTTTCCAATATCTGTCTTTTAAAATACACTTCCTTGTTTGAATAGGTTGAACTGAACATGAATTCAACACAGCGCCAATTATTTACGAAGGAGTGTCAGAGAAAAAGCAGGGGAAGATGGAGAGAGTGACAGGATGGTGAGATGTGTGTGTGCATGTGTATGTGTGAGAGAGAGAAAGAGAAAGTAAGAGATGAAGGGTGTGTGTGTGCATGTGGGAGAGTGAGTCTGTGTGCAGAAGCAGGGTGGGGACGGCTAAAACAGAGATTGATGAGGAAAGCGTGAGGAGAGGGAGTGTAGGTCTTATCAAGCTACCAAAGCCTTCGGCTGAGAAACGAGGCGTGGAGAGGAAAAGGAGGGCGGAGGGTCGCGGGGTCACCGAGTCTAATCTGTGTTGGAGAAGACACAGACACCAACCTTTTAACCCCTGTGATAATGATAACAAGACCCCGACTTTCACTCCTGTACGCACCGATGGAAAGAAAGAGCTTCATCCCAAAATTAGATATCCACCATTTGAAATAATTGACCCCTACTCTTAGAAAATGACAGCTGGTATGGAAGTAAAGCACATGATGGGCTACTATTACAGTTATGAGTCATCTTGAGACCTTTGCTTACAAAATAGTTATGGTTTTTAGGGCAGAATCCTTTGTGTGTTTTCAAATAATGACTGATGAGTTTAAAGTTGCGTTTTTTTTTTTGCCAAAATAGATATATAACGTTTTTGGAAAGAAAGCCATGAGATATTACCAACCCGCAAGTCTGTGGGTAGTGTATTTTTCATATGTGGAAAATGATCCTTATTAGTCAGAATTAAAATGGAGTCCAGTAGAAATGGTTTGGAGATGGAAGCGAATTAGTCTCACTGGGCTAGTATCTCAAAATCCAGAAGCTTTAACACTGCCTGGGTAAGAAAAAATAAAGGAAAATCACTTAATTCTGTGCTGGATCAGCATTATACACATATTCTCTAATGCTTCATTTGAGCTATAGAATGTCTTTATAGACTTATATTCCAATCTGAAATGGTACGTGAGCACTATTCTGTCACCAATGAAAAGTGGATTGGGTTGAAAAAATCTCCTTCTAATTTCCATAATACCCATCCACAGAAGCTAATAATGTGTTGCCCAAATTTTAGGACATTAGGAGCAAATCCTCATATTTTGTCATTTCAGGCCATCATTGCTTCCTTGTTTTGTTTCTTTTGATGTCTTGAGGTGAATTGCCCAAAGACATGAATTTATTATTCACATGTTGTCAACAATCAACTCCCTTGCCCCAAGGAGCCGATCACATAGCGTTGTGTTTTTCACATTGTGACTCCACAAATCACACTAACTCAGCACCGTGACCTCTCACCCCTGACCTTTAACCCTGACAGACACAACATCAGACAACCTGTCAACTAAGCATTTTAAAAAGCATGTAAATATCAGTTGAGTAAAAAATAAAATCTGCATCGTCATTATTACCATCAGTATCCTGACTGTGATGACCATTATCATCACTACAGTTGGCAAAAATCAGCCTGTTAATGGTAAGTTTAAACAATAAAGGTGTTTCTAAAATGGATTAACCTCATGTTCGCAGTGATGTTTTCTATAGGAATTGAGATGTTTGTGTCATAAAATACTGGGTTGAAAGCTTTATTAATACAGTGGCTATACAAAGAAATGTTTGTGTCTAATATTTTCTCAAATGCTCAGTAGAAACAGAGAAATTCCTCTTACAGTATGTTGATTCCTTTGTAAATGATAGACAACTGTTATCCTTACATCGTAAAGATAACAGTATATTTTACTTTGTCATCTTTGACATCTTCAAACACTCAGCACCCTAATACCCAGACTTAACCTAGAGACCTAAAGACACATACAACAATAAAATATTTTTTTTATAAGCATGAGGATTGTCTCTTGTAAATGTCTTAGTCAGTGCCATCTCTAGTTTTGACACACAACTAGCTCGGCCCTCTAACCTCTTCCCCCTTACCCATAACCTTTGACCCTTACTGACACACCGCATTAAAGAGCCTTTTAACATTAAAGCAGTCCATCGCCTGTCACTTTCCCCTATCGGATGTGTGATCTCCATTTAGGAGACAAGATAGGCTACACATGTTGCTGCCACTCAGCTTCCCTGAGGCTTTCATCCAGTGTCAGAGGAGTCTGTTGTCACTTTGACTGAATTCACAGCTTTCTCCCTCTCTATCTCGCTGTCACTCTATGCCTATAGCTATGTTTCCATCCAACTGTCGAGCGAATATTCAAGCAAACTTTTAAAATGCTGCAAAAACTAGAATGCGCATGAGGTGTGTTATCTTCAACAAGGGAATAACTCTACCTTCCTGTAAAACTTGAACTCAGCTTAACCCCTAGCTCTCACAACCGCAGACAGAATCTGCAAACATATTGCCCAATGGAAAAGATGATTCAGACAAAACATCCCTGCAGATACCAGTTCCAACAAAAATATACTTGAATTTGGCTCATGCATAAATATGAAATGCTTTTATTGTGACGATTGTCAGCAGGAATGGATATCCTCCTTGCACTTTGGAGGAAGGAGAAATCAAAGCATTGCCAAAGTGAGCTGGTGATGTGTGTGCCTCGAAAACTCACTGCCTTGTAACACAATTCTCCTACAGGGCCTGCAGATAACTGTGCGACACTCATCAGAAATACCAAGCAACCATGGCTGGTGTCATCATGGAGGTCCATTACAGAACTTGCTGTGCACAAATAATGGATAAATATGTACCGACCAAGCTACAAACTGAGAGATATCTCAAACAGATAGTTGTGTGGGTGTAGTTCCATTAGTTCTATTAGTTAGCTGGCTAACTAGCCACCAAGCTAATGTAGCAAAGCAACTGGTGTTAACTAACCACAACTACTAACGCTAGCTGCTAGCTACTTAACCATGGACGCCTAACTTTGAGTAAATGTGGGGGGGTTGGGGTCTCAATGCTACATTAGAGAACCCAATTCATTTAAAGAGATGATTCATTCTAAGATACCAACTTCTCAATGTTTTTTTTTTTCTTTATAATGTTAGATATGTTAGCAAGTACAGAAAAAAGTCAATCACCTTGTTTGGTAACAACAGATTTCATAGGCTATATTGCCAAAAAAAGACAAATAAGCCAGTTACAGGAAAACATTATTAATTCATTTTGAATATTATAGTTCTCATCTTTTTGTTCTCCAACATTATCCTTTTGCTTTGGCATCCTACCTGTTGCTGCTGCTTTTCTGTGCTGACACTGCTAACAGACCATCTTCAATAATCTGTTGAAAACATCTCACTTCAGTTTTGCTAGATAGCTGCCAAAGAGAGAGACCTTCGGCACAGAACACGAAATGGAACGTTAGCCAACCTAGCTTACTCTCAAAAACAACAGTTGTTGGCTAGCTAGCTAAACGTCAGGTCACATAACTTTTTGCCTTTCACCTCTGGTGTTTACACAGTTAAGGTCTTCAGAGAAACATAACTGTTCGTTTTTTTTCTTTTCTTTGCCCATACATTTTGCAATGTCATCTGGCGTTTCATGGTTCAAACTATTGCTGTCACTTCATTCACGATCGCATCGTCCCATCTCTGTGTTGTACGTAGTGTAGGCTATTTTTAAGCGCAGGTTGGAATATACCACTTGTGTTGGAAAGGGGGTGTAGCAATCCAAATGCAACTATGCTATTTAAATGCAGACAGAGCAGATATGTTGCTTCATTTTTAAATAAATAGTCGATTGCAAATATTATATTGATGAAATATTCGAGTTTTACTAAATTTTGACTTTTAAAAAGGATGAAAACTGGAGGGCCCTCCTAATTTCCAAGTGGAGGGGCACCTGCCTAACGTGCCTAATGATGTAGGCAGTGATGGTTAGCTGACCAGTTAGCTAGCTAACAGGCTGACAGTATCTAAACAGAATCCATCAGATGTATCAGTGGGGAAATTATTAGTTTAGTGTCAAAAACTGCACAGAAATTAGCCATGTCTACTCTATTGAGTTGTTTAGAAATGATGTTCTCAGCCGTTGTTGTCAGGAGCTGAGGTCCTCCAATATTGCTGCCAGAGGGCACGTTACATCAAAGCCCTCTATAAAAGTAGTTACAAAGTCTAGCTGATTTTTAGGAGATACAAAGTTTTTCCAGGACACTGCCAGTACACAAAGTGTGTACTCTCTGACCTCTTCTCATGCTACAGTATCATAAATCCTCTGTACAGGGAAACATGGAGGCAAGTCTTCCTACAAGCTGTCCACCTGTCATTTCAAATATTCTTTCCCACATAGAGGGTCATAAACATGCAGGTGTGTGTGTATGTGGAAAGTGTTGTGTATGCACTGACACCTCAATTCTGTTGACTAGAACCTGCGTGTGAGCTGACGGACACATACACACACACCCATGCATGCACACACACACACACACACAGGCGCACAGACAGCGGCAAGAAGTTTGTGAGATTCCAATGTGATGTGTAAAGCGGATGGACTTGTTGAAAATCATCCAGGTACACTGAGTGTGTGTGTGTGTGTGTCTGTGTGTGTGTGTTTGACAAAGTGGACAGACAGCTTTAGGAAGACAAATGTGTGTTTGTGTGTGTGTATGCTTGACAAGATGGACAGACAGCGGTAGGAAGTCAAAGGTGAGTGCATGTTTGGCGAAATGGAAAGACAGCAGTAGGTAGTCACATATGTGCATGTGTGTTTGTGTGTGTGTGTGAGAGAGAGAGAGAGAGAGAGAGAAAGACCCTCAAGGTGACACCTGGTCTTTCACTTACACACACTCTCTCTCATCTTACACTGATGCCAAAACAACACACACATGCTCGCATACACACACACGTACCACAGGCCATGTCATGAGGTTGCACTTGCACAGACAAATATATACAGTTTATACAGTATGCACACATTCAAGAATAAGATGGTACAGAAGAGGGGGGGTAACAGACAACATATGGACAACCACACACACACACACACACACACACACACAGCGGTGATGTAAGACACTGTACTTACAGTCTCTCGAGCAGTTTGAGATCCTGGAAGGCTCCTCTCTCTATAACACTGACCTGGTTGTCCTCCAGATGACTAGAGAGAGAGACATAGAGAGAGAGAGAGAGAGAGAGAGAGAGAGAGAGGAGTAAGACAGAGGGGGAGGAGGAAGACAAGACAAGAAGAACAAGTGATAGTTACTATCATTATACAAATACAGAATTCAATAACACTAACATACCAACAAACCAACATAAATATTATGTGACACTTCAGTGCAAGACAGTAAAGACAGGGGAGCAAAAACAGTGAATATCAGAAGATTAAAAAATGCAGAACGGCAGAGCAACATTGCACAGGTACAGTAGGCATTACTTTAAAATGACTAAATTTAAGTTCAGTTGATAGACAACCACATAATTGGGGGTGTGAGTGCCTGGATAGTAGTTGTGTGTGTGTGTTGTGTGTGTGTGTGTGTGGGGGGGTTATTGACTCTCCCCAACCAGATTGCCCCGGTTTGTCTGGTGATGAGAACCACGGAAAAAATAGATAAATCTCTTTTTCTGGCCAGAGCAAAGAGCGAAATCAGGCGCTAGGTGTTTGCCAGAGAAAGATAGAAAGGGGAATTAGAACATCCAGAGAGTTGCTTTCATTTTTAAATTGGTTGTATAAACAAGCAATCAGTGTATTGAACAAATTGGACAGAAATGAGTCAGGCGCGAACAAGACCCGACCAAAAGTTTAAGAAACGCAGCATTTCACAAATGTCACGATCTCGCGAGCCAACACAAACAATTAACAGCCCATCCCTCTTCCCTCTCTCAGTGGATATCTTCCCCGTCTCTCTTCTGTCATTCCAATGCTGCTCCCAATGTAATGCATATTCCCCTTTTTCCCGCCCTGCTCTGCGTGTGTTGTCATGTTTTCAGGGCGATCTAAGGTTTTCCAGATGGGACAGAGAGAGAGAGAACATCTCCGCAGATATGTGTGTTTAGATTTTCTGTCTGAAGACGTTAAGAGTGACATCTCAGGAGGGGGAGGAGGGGAGAGAGAGAGAGAGAGGAAGAGATGGGAGGAGAGAGGAAGGGAGAGAGGATTGGTAAGAGAGGAAAGGGAAGCGAGGATGGAGAAAGTAAGGGAAAAGGGAGGGAAAGGGAGAGACGGGAGGGGGAGGTAGGGAGGAAGGAAGAGAGGGGGGGCAAAGGGAGCGAAGAAGGGAAATGGGATGAGAGGAAGGAGAAAGTAAAGGAAAAGGAGAGGAAGCTGCAGAGAAAAAGAGATGGAAAGAGCGAGAGAGAGAGAGAATAGGGAGGAAAAGAGAGCCAGAGAGAGTGAGATAAAGAGAGAGAGAGAGAGAGAGAGAGAATAGGAAGGAAAACAGAGAGCTAGAGAGAGTGAGACAGGCAGAAAGAGAGAGAGAATAGGAAGGAAAAGAGAGAGCCAGAGAGAGTGAGACAGGCAGAAAGAGAGAGAGAGAGAAAGAGAGAGAGAGAGAGAATAGGAAGGAAAAGAGAGAGCCAGAGAGAGTGAGACAGGCAGAAAGAGAGAGAGAGAGAGAGAGAGAGAATAGGAAGGAAAAGAGAGAGCCAGAGAGAGTGAGACAGGCAGAAAGAGAGAGAGAGAGAGAGGAAGCAGAGATACAAAGAGAAACAGACCCAGAATGACAAGACGGATGGAGTGAGAGAGATAGAAGAAGACAGACAGAGCCAAGGCAGACTAACGGAGCTCTATCAAACCGGAGCGAGGTGGAGAGACGCTGTCTGGCCTGCCATGTGGAATCGGACTTGTTTTGGCATGACCTCGCTTATAAATATTCTTTCAAAGAAAATGTTTAGACATGCGGCTGTATTTCAGCCATTAATCCACGGCTTGTCATATCAGTTAGTCAGACACACACACACTCTGACACTCTGTTGGACGCACAGACTGAAACTTACACGAGACTGGAGGATACCAGACTCACACACACACACACACACACACACACACACACACACACACACACACGTATACATGCACATGCACAAATACACACATGCAAGAATGCACGTGCATGTATACACTGATTCTAATCTATCGGTGATAAATTATAGACAGGCTTAATCCAGCATGTTTGTTCCAGCACACACACACACGCAAACACACACACAAAGGCAAACTACAAGTCATGACAGTTGGAGCAAAAAGTCAAAACTACTAACACTAATGATTGCAAATACACCCACATGCACACACACACACACAAACAAACACAGGCACAAATACATACACAGAAATGCAAGCAGATACATACGCTAACAATAAGGCAAGCATGCTGATACAAACATATACGCTGATATGCAAACACGTCAAGTGTATACACAGGTATACAGATATGTACTGGGACAACCACATACACACACACAAGCACGCAAACACTAGCAAGCACACACACAAACAAGCAGGCATATACATACACAAGCATACACAAGAGCAAATAGATATACACACAAGTATACACACTATTCGCACACTCCTGATCGTAATCCGTCAGTCATAAATTATAGCCAGCCTTAATCCGGCATGTTTATTCCAGTGTAGTTGCATTTTCTCCCTCCTGCTAAAAAGCATAGCTCACAAACTCTGGAGAACGCTCTAAATCACGACGTAACTTTGAGTAACTATCAGAGTTTATTTGTCCAAATGAGGGATCAACCGCACGCTGATTTATTGAATGAAGTTTATAAAGGCAAGGGCTCCTAAGCCAAACACATTACGCTGGGAGTCAGTGTTGGCATACCGTTAGGATGAGGTATTGTTTTTATATTGGTGCGTATCAGGCATTAGTCATAGACGGAGAGAGATGGAGAAAACAGAGAAAATGTATTGATTTCATGTGTGAGGCCTGATGTGTCTAATAATTCTTTTATTCGACAGTATTAAACTTTTTTTTTTGACCCATATCAAAAGCCGAATGATGTCATACTACCTTGCGGCAAACTCAGTGCACTTGGACTCTTTGAATAAATTAAAGGAATACTTCAGGGGATATTAAATTCACTTGTTGTTGAAACACAACGGGTGAAACCACATTACGTAACTTTCCCAGCCAAATGTTCAATATCTAGCACACGTTTTCACCTACATCTAAATTTGTTTGGAATTGACCAATTCTGCCACAATCTGGAAGAAATC
>NC_136012.1:21355026-21400026 GCF_048128805.1 Centroberyx gerrardi
TCAATCCCACTCTTGCCTTATTCTCTAAAAATTCACACAGTGAGAGGAGGACTCTTCTGATCAGAAATTCCCCTCTGTTGTCTCCCCTACAATATGGACAGTGATGGAAATCTGGACTAAATCACATCTAACAACAAAGATCCTCTCAGATTGGCGTCCGTAAGACAAAACCTAAACTCAGATAGGCATCTGTGGCCTAGTGGGTCTCTATCTGAAATGAAAAACAGAATAGAATAGAATAGAATAGAATAGGTGAAGATGACCATGAATAAAAGTTTGATAGTGTCCTAAAGTAGAGCTAGAATAGAAGAGAGTACATATTTTTTTCCATTCACCCAGTCAGGCCAGTAGGTCACAGTTGCCCCAAATATATTTTCACTGACCCAGCAGGCAAAAATGAAACCACTTTTTCCAACATTTAACAATAAAAGTTTGATACTGACAGTTCCTAATATAAAACAGCAAAAATACTTCAAAGCTCTGTAAAGGTCCCAGGTATAAATTGGCCCTTGTTGCACGTTTGCTTTTCTTCAAACGTAACCAGTAGTAACATGAAAAAAAAAAAACAGAATCTAGAGTGGAAATTCATGATGCTGTTGAGTCTCTCCATTCATCCGTCTTGACAGTACATCAGTTGGACCTGATAAGAGGTTGTCAGCTGGCTTTGCCAACCTGCAGGCTTGGTGCTGCTGGTTCTTGTCATGGGCACTGAGTATGTGTTTGCAGCAATTGCCAGTGCCTTGAAAAGATGAGCCAGCTTGATAAGCCTTACTTGGAAGGGGTACAGACGGTACAGGGTTGATTGATCATTTTCAACCCAAGGAAACTACAGCTTCCATGATGAAAGAAACAGGCTTTTTCTTGTCAATTTGTACGAGTCTCTGAGTAAGTCTGAGGTGGCATCCGATCTGACACAACCCACAACAGAGAGGATAACGGGCCAATGGCAGAGCAGAGAGGCAAAGATAACAGGCTTACCATGAGTTGAGAACTAGTAATCGTACGTTCACACAGTGAGCAACACGATCAACCAGTCACCGGTGGTCCATTCATTTCCTCTAGAGCTGAGCAACCAGGGAAACTCTGCAAATGTGCGAACGCTCAACAAGTTTGTCGGCCAAGAGAAACTGGCGATGGCAGAACTTTTCACAGTCATCAGCCATCAACAGCCAGTCCGATTTGCATGCTTCCTTGTTTCTCGATGTGACTTTGTTTCATGAACAATAGTTCTGCCTGGCGAGTGTAAAATGGACGAGAAGTTGATTCCAGCCATTCAAAGCCTCCCAGTTCTCTACAGCTTTTATTTGAAAGGCTGCAAGAATAAACGTCTCAGAAACAATGCTTGGAGAACGGCTGCATTCATCCTTGGGGTCAATAGTAAGCTTGATAGTTAATGATTGACTGCTAGTTAATGATGTCAACTAATTAAAATGACATAATGTTATGACAGTGACATGTTATGACCAATCAACTGGCCCATGTCAATGTCTTTCTGGACCCGGGACATCAGGCAATCTGTATTGTGGAACACTTGAAGAGAACTTCTGATATTGGACATTAGGCTAGGAACTGTAGATAAGTATAAAGTCATCTTTCACTCTTTCCAAGTCTTGTTCCCCATCACTCCATCTCTCTCTCTCTCTCTCTCTCTCTCTCTCTCTCTTCAGCCTCTCCTCCCTATCTTCCTCCCCGCTTTCCGTCTCTCTTCAGTTATCTTTTCACTGTTGGCTACAATCTTTTTCCATTTTTCTCTCCCTCCTCCTCTCCTTCCCTTCATCTCTCTTCAATCTCTACTCTTTCACAATCTCCCCTCTTTCCCAATCTCTGCTCTTTTATGTCGATCTGTCAGCGTTTCACAGCCAGCTTCACTCCTGTGTTCCCAGCCTTCTTCTCCACTTTCTTTTCCTCTCTAATCTCTCTCCTTTCACAGTGTCCCCCCTCTCCCAATCTCTCCTGTCTTATCTTTCACTGTTTCACAGTTGACTAAACTCTTTTTCTTCGCCTTCCTCTCTTTTTCTCTCTCCCCTAATCTCCCCTCTTTTATCTCAATCTTTCACTATTTTACAGTTGGCTACATTTTTTCCCCTTGTCCTTCTCTTTTTTCTCTCCCTTCTCCCCTAATCTCTCCATCCTTATCTCCATCTCTCTCTTGTTCACAGTGGAAACTTCTGGTCTCACCAGGGAAACCGCTGTGGAGTCAAACAAACAGTAAGGATCCCGGGCCAGGTGGAGAGGGATGTAACATCATAACCTGAAAACTGAGAAACACAACTCTAGATTCGAGGCTGCTGCCAGAGCAAAGATGAGATGTCGAGTGAAATTAAATGATAAAGCCGTCAAATGAAATGTAGACCCAGTGATGTACTGGGAAATAAAAAAGTGGGTAAACTATGACCTCCAGTTGATGATCATCATGAGGCAAACTACCAATTTAAACAAAAATCAGGTATATTTTCCAAGAAGCAATAATTTATTATTTTTCCCCTTAAAAGGCCCTGTCCTCGCATAACTTTCATCAGTTTAATACTACTTACTATGATGTATACTATGGATTTCATGGATATAGATATATAGTATGCCAATGCCATTATGTGTATACTGTTTCAATTTTGCCCAATGTCTGATGAAGGTCCTCATGATGGAAACCTCACATTTTTAATGCAGAACTCTAATGAAAAGACAGTTTTGAATAGAGAGGTGTTGCACTTAATCATTTCAATGGATTGCCTCCATTTTTAAAGTACTCTACTCTCATTGTTTGAGCACAAACTTTCTCTTTGAAGCTTCACTATGGATGTCATGTCATAAATATGAATGACAGCCTAAACAAATGGGTGAGCTTTATTTTGTAAATAAAAGGTGGGTAAACTGAGTTTAGGTGGGTTTATCCTGCACTACATCTCTGTCCATAAATCCTTAAATAAATACACAAAAGAAATGGTAGGTTATTAATGGATATGGAGGGAAAGGAATGGAATTAAAGCAAAGACGTATAAGTAAGGAGTAAGTGATGGGCAGTCACACTGATGTGGATTTTACAGCCTAACTGATATTATAATTAGCCTTAAAATGGAATGGTAGAATGGAAACTGCCCATCTACTCTCACCAGTTTGGAAGAACTGAGTGTGTGTTGCATTGTGGGAAGGGCTGGGAGGGCAGGCTGCCATTTTTATGCACCTGGTCCAGTGAAGCTCACCCCACCCAGCTGTAAAGCTTCACTCAGCAGCGGCTTTAACTGACCAGCTGGCTGTCAGAGAATTAACAAGTGGCTTCAGGACAATGCCCCGCCCACTGTTTGTTTCCATTACAGGCAGAGGGAAGGTGTGTGTGTGTGTGTGTGTGTGTGTCTGTGTCTGTGTCTGTGTGTCTGTGTTTGCGAGAAGGGGATAAGATGGGAATGCAAACAGCAGGTGTTCAGGGAATTATAATACCATCCACACACATACACACACACACACACACATACACATACACACACACACACACACACACACACACACACACACACACGCAAATACACAAAAGCACAGACAGACACCACCCCACTCCATCTCACCCCAGACCATTGAAACCAGTGAACCTTATCGTCTGGCTGCCTTGGGCCGACAGACTGGTTGACTTTACACACACACACACACACACACACACACACACACACACAAACACATGCGCAAACCCACATACACACTTGGGGTGTGTGTGTGGGGGGGCTAATTCACTTACAGCACAGCTTTATTGGTTGGCTACACCACAGAGACACAGAAAAAATAACTATTAGGCAGGAATGTTAAACAAATGACAGATCAGGTGACAAAGACTCTCAAGGGCTTTTCCTGGAATGAAGAGGGGGACTGACCGACCGGCCCTGTGGTAAATGATGAAATATTATGAAAATACATAAGTTAAATGTTTGACAAGTCGGTTGGTTGGTTAACCGGTCAGTCGGGTTTCTCTCTGTCTCCCTTTCCCTCTCTCTTGGTCTGCCTCGCTCTCTTTTTCTCTCTATTTTCTCACTGGGATGAAAAATAACTTTATTAATAGCTACTTTTCCTCTCTCTGTTCTGTCTGTGTCAATCTCTGCGACTTTTCCTCTGTCTGTCCACTCTATCTCCCTCTCTCTCGCTCTTTCATGCACTGTATCCTTATCTCTCTCGACCTCCATCCTTTCCCTTTCTTTCATCCTTTGTTGTTCCCAGTCCAACGCTTCGTTTCCCAATGCGTTCGCTTCCTGCCCTAATCTCCTGTTATTTTCCCCAAAGCTCTTGTTCACTCCTACACTTTCTCATTCCTTCTTTCTTGCCCTCCATCCCTCCCTCGCTCTCTCTCTCTCTCCCTCCCTCTCTCTAAGATAGGTATGCTCAATTTCGCTCTCAAAACCTCCCAGTTACACCAGGGATCCTAATTGCCTTCTTCCTCTCTCTCTCTCTCTGAGCTCCACACTCTATAGACTGTCATCTGTCACCAGAGTCTGGGAAGGCAGGGAACAAGCTGCTTCACAATTAGCATTTGATGTAGCTGCTATCCAGCCAGGTCAAATGTTGGGGCGAGGCACGACCCCTCCATCACACTCCAATGGGTTAGGCATCATTGACTATCAGATGCGTTGTGTTGCATGTACTGAATTTATTCTACTCTGATTATGCATGTGTGAAGTAATTGAAAAGTTATTTTACTCTGTTTCTTGCAATTTCATTTAGTTTTGAAACGTGATTAAAAAAAATCTATATATATAACAGAATCATAAAAATAGAGATAATTGTATAATCAGGAAAGAAAGCAAATCCAAGGCACTCTTCATGAAGTTTAAACGCCTTTAGTCTATTGGCTTCTTCAGTCAAAAAGTGTTAAAAATGTACAAAACTCATTTCGGCCTTGACCTTTATCAAGAAGTAAAAAACAGAATATACAATTCCATGTAACATGTCATCATGGAAAGCATTCGAAAGTCAGACATATTCCGTCCCCGTCTCCATTTGCTGTACATCGACATAACTGCCATTATTCTGAACGGTTTTGGAAAATTCTTGTTTTTTTGTGGAACATTTGGTCTCCTGTCAGATCGTTTACTGCTGTGCTGAATCACAGTCACACTGATGTTAATAGGAAGTGAACTCTCTCCTCTTACAGAACTGCTCCCTGGGAGACACAGCGATCATCACTAGGAGTGTTTGGGCGTTCACATTGCACACACACACACACACACACACACACACACACACACACACACAAAAGATCTCTCATGAACACATGAGAACAAGAAAGCACACACACAGGAAGGCCTGTGTACAAATGAAAATAATCAAACAAGAACACACACACACACAATCACTCGAGACCACATGCACACAGAACAAGCGAACACACACACAAGTGCGCGCACACACATGCACACACACAAGAAGGTACATGTGCTTTCGACACACACACACACACACACACATACATGCATCTGTGCACACTTACACATACACAAGAACACACAGGAGAGAACACGTGCATGCATAAGCACGCAATGCAAGCAAGAACACACACACACACACACACACACACACACACACACACCCTTGCAGACATCTGAGTGGTGTTTTTCTAAGGCTCTTATCAGGAGTAGAGGTGGTTTCCAGCGTCAACTGTCTCTCTCTCTCTCTCTCTCTCTCTGTATCTCTCATGCTCTCTCTCTCTCTCTCTCTCTCTGGACTCCACTCTTTTCGTTTCTCCTCCATTTTCCCCGGCCCGCTGCTCCCTCCGTCTCCTGCCTCCAACACTGGATCTGTTCATTCCTGTCATTTATCCTGTCACCTTTTTTTCCTCTCTCCATTTGACCCAGCCAGGGATAAAATAGCGGGGACTGTCTAAGTGACACATGACTCTGAGAAATGAAATATTCTCCCGCTCTATTTGTCTCTCTCTCTCTGACTTTGTCTCTCCTTTTTTTTCCCCTCTCTGTCTCTATGAGAAAACAGATATCAAGCACCTATAGTCTTTTCCAGCAACACACACACACACACCTACAGGCATAAATAATCTAGATAAACTGTACGTTGTCTGTTAAAATATAATAAAATAAAATGAAAGCTAGTTAAGTAAAAGATAGCTAATTCAAAAAGTGACTACCTCCCACCATCAGAGTGTGACAAGCCTATATCATGTTTACAGACAGCCATTACATTCAGCCCCGCTTTACACAGCGGAGACAAACATTTCTCTGGTGCAAACACTGCTGAGGACAAACACATCTGTACGGAAGACAAAAGGTTTATCTGGTGTGAATGCCTTTACTGCCGTTACACAACGCTGGCAAACACACATCAAGACACCGATCTGTCTGTAGTCTGATTGTTTGAAGGCATTTTCCTGCCATACAGGCTTCTCAGAAACAAGACTCCGCTTTCTGACACTTTAAAGAGATGCTGTGACATGTTGCGTTTCAGTCGGTCATTTTTCCTCAACACACATTTGTCGCTGCGGGAAAAGAAAAAAAAAAAGTTTCCCTATTTGTACAAGCTTGCAGCTAGCTGTGACACTGTTTCAGTGAGGAACGCTAACAATGCTAACAAGGCATATTTGGGAAACTAAACAAAAAGTTTTTTCCCACAGTGTGACGAGTGGAGATGAAGGAGAGGAGAGAAGAAAAGAGGAACAGCAGAGGAAGAGAGTAGAAGAGACTCTTTGTCTTCCTCTCATTCTCACGTATATTGTCATTTTTGTTTTTTTGCCCTCTCACTTTCTACACATTCTAATTCTTGCTTTCTGCCTGTGTTTTCCTGTCGTTCTTCATCTCTCTGCCTATCCATCTCTTTCCATCTTTTGGTCTCTTCTTGTCTCTCACCATGTCTCTCTCTCCTCTCTCTCCATCTCCTCATCTCTTCTTGTCTATCTCTCTCTTCCTGCCCCGCAATGAGGACTGTGGATCGGTCTCCGTTTGCTCGTTCGTCCATCCTTCACGTTCGATATCTCAGACTCTGCCGATCGGATTTAGATGAAACTTGGGGGATTGTAACTTGGGGGAATGATGCATCTCCACACTGCTTTCCAGCATTTTCAAAACTGCACTGATTGGCCTATGGGGACGCTCCAATTACAGGTCAACAGAGGGTGACATATTTGTTACAGATTGGCCCAGGAGGGGACTGCATCGTCCATGGGGGGGCGATACGTTTCCTGCTGCCTTGTTTTCCGTCTGTCAACCTCTATTTCTCCGTCTGTCTCTCTCTTTCTCTCTCCCTCATACTGCCCTACTCAATTTTAATGCCTCTCAACCTCAGGAAATTCATAGTTTGGTGTCACTGTTAACCATGCAGTGCAGGCTTGACCACATTAGGGAGTCGCCTGCAAGCATCCCTTTCTTTTAGAGGTCGCGAGCCAAAAGGGTTGTAAACCAGAGCTGTATTTGGTTAGCTCCTTTCTCTTGCTGCAGTTTATAGGGCTGCATTGCTTCTCTCTGGATTTACTACTGCTGTGCTGTAAGTGAATGAGAAGGGGGGGGGGGGGGGGTAATTTGGCCGCTGAGAGGCCACTTGACAAGAACAAGGGCTCCTTCCTCAGCACACACCGAGTCCGAGAGAACGAGAGAGAGTGAACGAGAGGATAAGAGAATGAGAGAGAAGGAGGTTAAGATGAATGAGAGACTGAGAGAGAGAGACGGAGTGGGGCAACAGATTAGGGGAGAGAGAAAGTGACAAAAAAAAGCAAGAGACATCGAAAGCAAGGTGTAGAGTGAGAGATAGAGAAATAAAGAGAGAGAGACCGAGGGAGAAAGAGAGGAAGAGATTTCCTGGCTCTTTTACTTTGTTTACAGGGTTGCTAACTGCAACCTAGTGTTATGAGACCTCTTTCATTCACTCTCTCTCTCTCTTTCTCTCTCTCTCTCTCTCTCTCTCACACACACACAAACACACACACACACACACACGCGCGCACGCACAAGCACAGCGCAGTGACCAAGTTCTCCATAAGCTTCCAGCTCAACATAAACACTCTGTCACATCGAGCTGAGCTGAACATTGGGATGAGAAGGGAAAATTACTGTGTAAGTCGCACTCACATACACACATATGCATTGACACACTCACACGTGCACATGCATAAACACAAACATCCATACACACACGCACACACACGTAGAAATGCATGCACACACACACACACACAGAAAAGAAAGTCTCTGCACAAGGCCTATAATGTGTTGCTTTGGTGACAGTGGCCTAACAAAACAGTGGCATAGCTTGTTAACATCAAATGACTCCAGCACGCATACAGCACACACACACACACACACACACACACACACAAACCCAGACTGGCGTTCAAGTATGACACACACTGTTTGACCGGGTCTGAGGACTTCTGTCGGCAGAAAGTGGAGGAAGGTCATTCGTGACTTGGGGTGCTTTCACTGCCTGAATCTCCCTGAATCTCTGAGGCTCTCGCTCGTTATATGTCACAGTTTCCATCTATGGCCGATTGCATGTTTAATCTGATGAAAACTTGCAAGTGGATGTGTGCATGTGTGTGTGTGTGTGCGCGCCTGTACATGACCGGCTGTGACTATGCATGCGTATGCGTGTGCCTGTGTGCATTCGTTTTCCAAGGCATGCGTTTCCATGCCTGCATGTATGTTTTTATTTTGTTTATGTGTGCCTTTGTACCTATTTGTGTGCGTGCTTGTGTGTGTGCATGTGTGTGTCTTCATGTGTGTATGTGCCTGGTTGTAAGTGTGCATTTTTGTGTGTGTGTGTGTGCATGTGTGCCTTGTTGTAAATGCGCAGTTTTGTGTGCCAGTTTTCATATGCATGCCTGTGTGTATATATGAATTTTGTTTATGTGTGCCTTTGTGCCCATTTGTGTGTGTATGTGTGTGTGTGTGTGTGTGTGTGTGTGTGTGTTTTAATGTGGCATACAGCCTGCTCCGTTTCCCAGAAGGGCAGTGCCCACTGTGAGTGCCAGCTGGCTGGTTGTTTGGCAGACTGAAAGTCATTATATAGAAAGGTCAACTGACCACATGCTGGAGACACTTGGCGATGAGAAGATCACCCACTGACCTACAAGTAGGAGCCTAAATATCGGTTACCCTCACCCGTGCCATTTGGCATCCCATAATTGAATCAAACTTAGTAGGAAGGGCACAAAATGTTTACCACAAACGGCCGCAGATGATAGCCGTGACATTAAGAGGTTGGTAGAAAACAGCGAGCTCAATGTGGTCTTTATTTCGTGCTGAAGACTTGTCTAGAATATAGCAATAACACTCGGCTGTGCCTCAGATCCTTTGCATCACCGTTATACCCACAATCACAGTAAAGAACACCCTCGAGGGAATTATGGCTTTTATTCAACAGTTACCAAAGCATGTGTACTGACTGATGTTTTCTTCAAAGTAGTGTACATGCACAGGAATAAAAAGAGTTGAAAACAAGAAAGATTGCAAATTAGCTCCCTGGTTTCCACAAAAGTTGGCAAAGCAACCAATAAAGCCCGGCTTGCTGTGCTTCATGGGAATTATCAGCATGGTTGGAACGCATCTTTGACTAATCAGATTGCTTGGCTGAAGCTACCCATTGTATACAACACAGTATTATTTGCATTGACTTCACAAGAACAGGCCAATGCTGTCTGTATGGGCAGCTGGACCAACACTGAAGTGAACACAACAACAGTATTTCAGTGCTTACAGATTGTTCTTGATACACTCAAATTATTGTAAATTTAGGGGACGAGAACTATGTCAACACAAATTAGCTCCTCCGCTACATTCACAGGTTAGCAAGAGTCCAAACGCGCACACGCACACACACGCACACACACACACACACACACACACACACACACACACACACACACACACAGATTCCAATCCCACCATGGAATGCTGTTCCATAGCTGAGGGTGTGGTGGTTTGAGCGTCCATTGACCAATCAACACCAAGCTTTGATAAGAGCCAGAAGCAGAGGCTGGAACGTGTGTGTATGCATTGTTGTGTTTATGCCACATTCGCACACACACACACACACACACACACACACACACACACACAGTCATGCATGCTTGCACACACACACACAGCGGCAGTTTCCTACTGTTGTGCGCACCGTGGTAGGTTGGCAAGTAGAGGGGAAGTGGGAGCTGTGAAAACTCGACTGGAGAGATGCTGCTGGCAAACTGAAGGTGTGTGTGTGTGTGTGTGTGTGTGTGTGTGTGTGGAGGGGGGGTGAGAGAGAGGTGGAGAGAGGTAGGAGGTAGAATGGGTGAGAGAGAGAGGGAGAAACAAGGAGAGAGGGCAGTACAGAAAGTGGAGGGAGGCAAGGGTGAGAAAAGAACAGAGGAAGGGAGAGCGAGAGGGAGGAAGAAAGAAAGAAAGAAAGAAAGAAAGCAAGAAAGAAAGAAAAAAAGAAAGAAAGACAGGCACAGACAGCAAGACAGGAGAAGAAGAGAGGAAGAGATGAGAAAAAAGATGGAGGAGGGGGAAAACGAGGTAGAGAGGGTAGAGGGATGGGGAGAGAGAGCGAAAGATGCAGAGTGAAAGAAAGAGGGGAGAACGAGGAAGAAAGAGAGGTGAAAGATGAAAAAAAATGAGTTGGGAAGAGAAAGAAAAAGAAAGACGGAGAGAAAGTGCCAGACTAGGCTGGAGAAAGTAGAGAAGGTGTTGCTCGTAAAAAACCTGCCAAAACTTCCTCAAAGTGCTGCTAGGGAGGGAACAGAAAAATAGGCTGTTAAAATCAGAATTAGTTTGTGTAAAGTTGGCTCAGGGAGCTAGCCGCTTCCAGCAGTGAACTCATTCAACTGCACTGTGCACGCTCACACACACACACACACACACACACACACACACAGATGTGCACAGGTGTGAGCACACATCGTATACCCATATAAACCTTGATGGGGATAACTAACACTCACACAGAAATGCATTTACACACACAAACACACACATGCATAGACATGCAATCACGCACAATCACACACATATACACACACGCACACGTGCACACACACACACACACGCAGACACACAGAAATTTCCTGATTGCAGCACAACCAATTGAAAACCCCCAACGGAGTTTTCAGTTTTTGAGGTTTTGTAGCAGTTGGGACAACAGTTTTTCACAGCTCTAAAAATCAACACTCCAGGGTGTGTGTGTGTGTGTGTGTGTGTGTGTGTGTCTATGTGGTCCCTCTAGGGCAGGTGTGAATTGGGCCCGGGAGAGAAAAGCCGTCCCTGTTTTCCAATTCATTTTATCTAGCCTCGTTAAGCCTGTTAAGCCTCCCCCCCTCCCAAAACCCTCCACTCAAATTAGATGCAAATGAGGTCTCAAGTGGCTTCCCAAGGAGGACATTACGGCACTGACTGGCCTGAGGTAATCTGCAAGACCGCCTGTGAGTGTGTGTGTGTGTGTGTGTGTGTGTGTGTGTGTGTTCATTCGGCGGGAAGTGAACAGTTGAGGCCCACACAGCTTTGCTCTTGTTGACCTTTCCAAAGGCCTTGTTTACAATAGTGAAGAAAACTGTGGCTTTTGAAGAGAGATTCGCTCTATGGTTACAACATGTAGGCACTGAATGTCGCTCTCACCCTTTACTTCCAGAGGTGGCAGACCTTAACTGGATTCAAACTTAGATACTGTATATAATAAAGAGAGTAAACAGGGCCTAACTTAAAGGAAAAAATCCACCCTCAGATACTCTTACAGTTAGATATCTTCAATCTGTGATGTTTGATGCCTTCCAGGAGTTATTTTGTTATGAAGTGTTGTAATTTTTTGACGTACCCACTTTCCCTCAACCTGCCTCGTCTACTTCTACTTCCCAGAATGCCTTTCAACAACCCCCAAAGAAGAGGCGTGAACATGTTGCATTCAGCTGTGGGTTATATGTAGGTGGAGAGAGCGATGGCGATAGTGACAGCAACACAAGAAGAGAGCATCAACTTACATCAAAACTTGACATTTACCATTGACGTTTTAGATAGCTGAAAAATGTTCTGCTATCAAACTTGTAGCTGAGCTGGAAGAACCTCAGTGTGATGTGACATTGTCTACAGTTGGCCAGTTAACCATGGGAATAAGAAAAACACACCACCAAACAACAAAATGGGCCCAGAGATGAAAAATACAGGGTGGATTTTTCCTTTAAAGAGTTGCACCCATTTCAACGTTTCTATCATAGTAAGTCCATGTGTCCAAGCGCAGTGCTAAGCTGGGAAACTCGATGTGCACCACTGCCCAAGCAGTTGCCTCAACCTGCGAACGTTGCATTGCTTTAGTCATATTGGAACATCTTGTTGCCAGGAATCATTTGAATGAACTGAATCAATAAATTTGAATATGTTCTTGACTCGGCGGCTCATTTTAATGCCTCTTGCCAGTCCTCATTACCATAAAAACAGCCTAGTTGTTTTGCTGCCCTAACATTGACTGGCTACATTCTTAACAAAATGCCAGTTAAATATTATCATAAAACCAACAACTCAAACTGACGGGCTCAAAACTATTAGTGGCCAAGAAATGATGAATATATGAATCTTTAAAAAGAAATTCTCATCCATTTCAATGTTCCACATCCTCCTCTTCTCCTGGCCATGACACACAGGGAACATTTGAGGAGTTTAATTCATAAATGAGATACACCTACTCTTACAGAATGATTGATAGCACAAAATGAAAACAAATTACGATACTTTTTAAAGTGCAATAGGAAACATTTTTTACAGGCTTAATCCTCTATATTTTAGAAGTACTGAATGATAACATAAGGAACATTTTTTCACAAATTGATTTATAAGATAGACACTTCATTTTGACACAATGCAGATGAGCGTTTTTTTTACCAACAAGTTTAACCAACAGCAGTTTTTCATGGCACTTTTCTTCTTAGAATCTGTTATCCACATGGATTTTGTCCCAGTTGCCAGACCAGAATCTCCACTCAAGACAACACTGCTCATCTCTCTTGCCTAAAAAGTTTCCCCATCTGTCATAACCTTTAAAGCTGGAATCTCATCCATTTTAATGTTTCCCATCTCTCACTCCCTAAAATATATCTGTGTAGGGGGGGAGAGAGAGAAAGAGAGAGAGAGAGAGAGAGAGAGAGAGAGAGAGGAAGGGAGAAAAAGAGCAACTCTTGGCCAAAGTCGCAGCTGAAACACTGACCTGGATAAATCAGGGAAACATAAACACATAGTTTCTGGTGTGAGGGGGTGGGGGTAGGGGGAGGGAGGGGGGCGCTGCTACCCCAAATATTCCACCCCGGGGACCCCGGTGAGAGGCAGGGGACCCCCTTATCCCGCCTCTCCATCACAGCCCGCTCTAATTATTTATTTTCCTAGGGTGTAAATGTCTTGGGGGGATTGCTGCGTAAAAGCCAACGGGTCCTGGGAGGTCACAGCAGCCCGGTGGGGTGGAGGAGGAACGCGGGGTGTGCGTAGCTCACACACACACACACAAACACACACACACACACACACACACACACACACACACACACCAAGAGACTCATACATGCATGCACAAAGACGCAAAAACCTACACAGGTACAGACACATGCATGCAAAACTAGATATGCACACACATGCCAATCACTTGCTCATACCACCCGTATACACCCCCCCCCCCCCCCACACACACACACACATACACACACTCACAAACACACACACACACACACACACACCACACACACACTCGCCCTCCCTCCCTCTGTAGCCTACTGATTGTGTTTGTTGTCTCAGGGTTAGGTCTGTTGTTGATCCCCTGCAGGGTTTTAAGCCGCTCCGTTATCACGCATAATGGCTTCCATACCTTAACAGCATAGGTGTGTGTGTGTGTGTGTGTGTGTGTGTGTGTGTGTGGTTGCACGCGTGCATACGTGTCAACATCAGGCATGAGGTGGCAGCAGTTTTTAAGGGGCCTGTCTCTCCGCCTGAGGAGTGAATGTCATTTGCTGCTAACTCTCACCAGGTTCCGTTGGCTGAGGAGGAATGAAGCACGAAATGCAAAGAAACATTTATTTTGTTTAAAAAAAAAAAAAAAAAAGAAGCCCTTTAGGAATGTAAGAGGAGTATTTGTTGAGAATCCAATCACTGTCTATCATGTTTTAGACCAGTTATTGAGGATTCAGTCCCAACTGTCCAGAATTGTTCGTCTTACTCCACAGTGAGTGAGGGAAACACTAAGATTCAGAGAGCGCTGCTTCTTCTAGATTTACTTCTGGAAAAACTTGAATGACCTCTCTGCTTGAAAGCTGCTTCAACAGTTTCCTTAACAGTTTCCATTCAGTATTATATTATAGCTCATTTTGGAGGACTGAATCTTTTGAATTATTGAGGTGAATCATGTAAATTTCACCAAAAACACCATCAGTTCAGTGATTAATCTGCTATAATAAACTGAGTGGCTCTGTGATTTCAGTCACCAAGGCATATTTGTAGCTTCTCCTCTGCACCTTCAGGTTGTTCTGCATATACAGGCGTGTGATGGAGGGTGTGTATCCCCACCTATCAGCCTAATGGCCACTACAAGTTATTGGACAGTCTGCACAGTACATCCAGCCTCTTAAACTATCTCTAGTACCACGGATGTTGTGGAGGGAAACCCCACCGAAACTCACTTTCCCTCCTTTTCATTTGCAGAACAGAGTTTACCCAGTTTACCCTTTTTATATGAATCAAATCTTTATGATGGACATTGAAAGTATATAACCTCACTAAGTAGTATCAAACTTTTTGTAAGTTAGCCTACATGGGGATGGGGTCGTTTAAGGGAAAAGAAAAACGCTGAATGTTTGAATGTTAAATGTTTTCTGACAATATAATTGATTTTAGTTTATTTTGGTGGCTGTTTGCTTTCTGATGCTCAGTGCCTGGAGGTCAGAGTTTAAACACCGTTTTATTTACCGCTGCATCACTGATGACTAAACCGTTGCGGGAAAAGATTGCAACCTGATGATAAAAGCGTACGCAGTAATAGTGCTGATGTAACGGTTGAAGCAGCTGAAATTTCTCTTGTCAATCTATTGATTACCGGTAATGAAGAGCGTCGGGGCAGGTGACTGGAGGCGTCAAAACTCATTTCTATGACTGAGTTGTTTTAACAGTAGTTTAAGAGTAGTTTTAAATCTGGCTTATAGGCTATTATCGACACATTTCAAATAAAAAGTCTTTTCACAGCTTACAGCAATCCCATCACCTGAAAATGCAGCTCTTCAAAAGAACTACAACCTCTATTATATTTAAGAAAGATAGCCTTCTATACAATTTCGACAGCAAAACTATAAGTGTCCATATGAATATTGTAGGAATATTATAGTGATACCATAGGAGATTTATAAAAACAAACACACACCACAAAGTACCAAAAGGTCACTATAAACTCACTATTAAGCACACAGGCACACTATGAGTCCCTAAAGCAATATTTTCTCATTAGGGAGAGGAGAGGTAAAAGGACAGATGATGAGAGGAAAATAAGATTTGTCCAAACTGTAATAAAACCACACTTACAGGCGCTCGGCGTTCCTCGGTATTCCTTTGGGCACGGTCCTAAACCCCTGACCCTGGCAGTCCACATGAGACCCGGAGCAGCTGCACTTGTGTGGGCATCCTTCCACCGAGGCAGCGCACAGCAGCAACCCGAGAACCAGAGCCCAAACCCGGCGCAGCGCAGCCCGCTTCCCCGGCCCGGTCGGAGGCATGATATCCACCAAAACAAATCCTGCCAAACCAAAGTTAAGTGAAAATCCGCGGGGGGAGAATAAAACGTTGTGAAAGTAAGGATCCCGATTTAAAAAAAAAAAAAAAAAAAGTAAAGAGAGAGGTCGTTCAACTGTGTGATAAAATGAGAAAAAGAAGTGATGGGAATGTGAAATGGAGAGCCGAAATCAAATTAAGTTCGCAGTTGCAGAAGTTCACCAAAGTTTCCCCTCAAGAGAGTCGATCAGTCGGAATCTCCTTAAAACGCTCCCTTGCCATTGAAGAAAGGGAAGAAAGGGAAGAAAAATGAGGATTTGGATGTGGAACTTGCAGGGGGGAAAAAACAGTTCTTTCACAAATTCAGCCGTGCGTCACTCAGCTCGGTGCGTAAAAGTCTCCCCAAAAAGTCCCCATTCAGAAACTCTCCAAAAAAGAAGTTATCAGCCTGACGCCTAAACTTTCCAAGGTGAAAAATGTTCAGCTGGGGTGTAACCTCCTTCTAGGGAACATCACTCCACTGCCAAGGAATGAAAAGCAAGAGGTGCAGAGGAGTTGTAATCAGAAAAGTTGAGAGAGCAGAGGCGCAACACAGACTGGTACGCCTGGAGGTTGTGAGAGTGAGGCAGACAGATTTGTACTTTGGTCTCCCCCAAAATTCTCTCTCTCTCTCTCTCTCTCTCTCTCTCTCTCTCTCTCTCTCTCTCTCTCTCTCTCTCTCTCTCTGTATTTCTGTCTGTCACACACATACACACACACACACACACAAACTCCCTCCCTCTCTCTTTTCTCTCTTTTTCTGTCTCTCTGTCTGTCTGTCTGTCTGTCTGTCTGTCTCTCTCTCTCTCTCTCTCTATCTGTTGATGTCACCAAAAAGAGAGAGGGAGAGAGAGAGAGAGAGAGAGAGAGAGAGCCCTACCAACTTTCACCAGTCCCTTATCTTCCCAGCAGAAACGCGCTCTGCTGTATAAACCAGTCTACTTTCCCACACAGAGGAATAAAACTCTGCACTTTCAGTCCTTGACAGCTTATTATGATGGGAATTTCCCCCACAACTCTGGTGAAGCCATGGGTCATATATTCCTCATGGTCTACTTTGTTATCTCCTATTGTCTTTTAACAGGAAAATCTCTCTCTTCTCTCCAAATGTTGCCCAGTTATCATGTCCTCCTGGAGCCTCTTTGTGTCAAATTGAATGCTTAATGCTTTAATAGTCAGTTGATTACACAAAAATGCTATCAGACAGGTCAATCAGAGTCTGTCCAAAATCAATTTAAAATGATTTAATTTATTTTATATTGTTCTGACAAATGCCATGAACTCATTGGCAGTCATCAGTAGTCCACAATGATAAATCCAATGTCTAGTCTTGGATTAAACACTTTTTTCATTAAATTTAAGAATAAAAATACAGATTAACAGATTTTGACCATATAAACTATCACAATATACTGGATATATATGTACGTATATTGGACACTGTTGGAGCCATTGCAAAGACCCCACTCATCCTGCATCTATTCTCAGTCAGTACTAATAGTATTAATTTTCCAAATATTTTCCACCTGGGGGGGAGGGGGCAACAGTGTAACAGCAGTGCAGCAGGTATGTGAAAAGTGTGACTTGTACCATGGTGGCTGTACAGGTAACAGTAAATCCACCCTGTCTATCTTTCTCAGTGTGGATCCATTCTGAACAGTGGAGTCTCTTCTGCATGTTGCAGTAGTGCTGCTGCCCTCTATTGGTGGAGAAGACAACTTCCATAATCTAACTCCGAGCTGAGGTTGATCAACTCAGTTGTAATAAAATAATTTCACTTCCCATTAAATCATTTGGCCTCAAATTAAATCAATTCATATGGGGAATTTTCCACAAAATGTCAAATATTTGATAAGCTTTTCCTCAGAAATGTCTCAGTCTGTAATGAACAGTGGGAAGTTCATAAATATTTTAAAGCCTGGAACCCAAATTGAGTAATTCACTCTCTCATTCTGGTTCCCAGGCTAATTAAAACATCAATTTTCCTGTCATGTGGAGGCCCACCAGAGACAGACTTGCAAACAGTTTAATATTTGACCGGTTTTTGCAGTGAACGCTCTCTATCGTAAACAAATTAATTGTAGCCTTTGAAATCAATTGACTCCAAAGCGTTTAGAAATAGCATCCCTTGTACAATGAGAACTGCCTTTTTAATTAGCTTGTCCTTAACCTCTATTCATGCAGGGAGGGTTTGCTGGGCATGTATGCTCTTTTTCAGCAACAGCCTGCTTCACACCCACACAGTTATACACATTCACACCTGAGAGCTGCTCAGTGTGACTCAGTCTTCCACTGTTGGCATCTACACAGCTACACACACAACTACACACTGATGGTAGTTGCTGAGGACGGATAGAGACTCACTCATTCAGTTTTACTGTCTAGAAATTCCCTGCTGATGATTTCATGGTCTGGACTCATGGGTTCAAGACTGGAGAGACTGAATCGGAGAAGAAGCTATGACTCCTTTTAACATGAAGGGACATCAAGAGGTCTGTTCCAAAACACCATATCCATTTTGGGGAAAATACTTTAAATTCATAAGTTAACATCTCTGAAACATAGAGGAGCTCTAAAATCCCTCTAAAATATAGGAGATGTTTTCTTTTGATGAATTTGATATCCGCAACCCTTTAGGCTCATTCTGTCGCTTTCCCATCAAAAGAACACGCAAGACCAATGTATGGAAATGAAAGACAGAGCTAGAGAGTGCATAAGGGATCAGATTTATTTGGAAAGTGCTGTTCCAAAATACAATTTTGAAAAAAAAAAATGCAATTATCGTCATTCAATATCTCCAAAATATAGAGGATCTAGTCTGTGAAAGTGTTATCATTTGGTCAACCAAGGACTTAGCTGATGTCCTTTAAAAAGTACCATCATTTGTTTTAATTTTATATTACCAATCATATTAGTAAGAGTAGGTGTCAATGGTGGATATCTCAATTTGAAACCAAATTCTTCATTTGCTCCAGTGACAGTCCAATTACAAAGTCTGTTGTGAATTCATCAAAAGGAAAGGGAATAAAATTATGACATTCAGTCATTCTCAGATTCTCAGTATCGCTCTCTCTCTCTCATCTACATAAATGGACCTAATTATCTTCCAGTGTCTGTCATTCATGTCCCTCTCTCTCTCTCTCTCTCTCTCTCTCTCTCTCTCTCTCTCTCTCTCTCTCTCTCTCTCTCTCTCTCTCTCTCTCTCTCTCGTCCCCGGTAGTCTGCAGTAAGTGAGAGAAGGTGACAGAGGGGCATGTGGCTAAGCTGTGAACCATGTGTGAGAAGTTTTACTGGCATACACACACACCCAGGGTAAAGAATGCATAAATCAGGCGTGTGTGTGTGTGTGTGTGTGTGTGTGTGTGTGTGTGTGTGTGTGTGTGTGTGTGTAAGGATGGCTTCAGAGGCATGTGCCAGCCTCTCCCTCATTCTCTCCCCTTCTGCTTTCCCCTTTGTTGCCACTGCTCTCTCTTCCCTCTCTCCCTCCCTCTCTTTTGGAAATTGATCAGTCAGGCTCATTCAAAGTCTCCCTCGCACGCTCCCCAGTCCTCATACCACTGAAGAGAAAGAAGAAGAAAATGAAGCTTCTTGAAACTACAAGGCCTCCTTTTCCCCAGCGACTCCCTCCAGCTCCTCCTGGGGGGATCCCCACGGCGCCCTCAGGCATGCTGGGAGATGAAGTCCCTCCAGTGCGTCCTTGGGTCTGTCCCGCGGTCTCCCTCCAGTGCGTCCTGGGCCCGGGACACCTCCGAAGGGAGCGGCGGCTCGACTCCGAGGCCCAGATCGCTGAACTCCTCACCCTGTCATGGAGCGAGAGAGCCCGGCCTCCCTGTGGAGAGAAAACCCATTTCGGACGCAGCTAGGAATTATGGGCCCTGTGCACAAGAGGTGACTCTGGGCCCCTCTCCACTTTCCTCTCGCCGCCACACCACTGTTGTTCCATCTCTGACAAACATCCACAACTCAAACGCACCACCACACATTCACTTACTGACACATCCCTAACTGAAATTTGGGGTTTTGGGCACTGCCTTGATAACGCTAATAGCCATTCTTTCACCAGTAGTTCCTTGTTAAAATCAATTTTGTGTTAGTCTGCCAAATTTTACAGCTTGTTCCAGTTTGTTCCAGATATCACAGTCTGATACAACACCCACGTTACTGCAGCTGCTGCACCTAAATGGTGAACAATCTCACATTCCCTTTTACTAGTGATGTAGGTGTAAATAAAAAAGTGTGTAAACTATGATCTCCAGTCGGTGATCATTAGGAAAACAACCACCAGTCTAAACAAAAATCAATAATATGTTCAGAAAATCATTAATTCATGGTGTTTTGACTGACTCTATATATACAGAGTCAGTCAAAAAAGCATATAACTCGCCCACCATTTCTCTCTCTCTCCCAGGCTCTCTCTCTCTCTCTCTCTGAGGATTGTTTTGTCTCTCCACCTGTGGACGGGTGTAGTTAACAAGCATGGTGAAGAGAGCTATGCCCTACATATGTCTGACACATACTCTCACACATAATACACACACACACACACACACACACACACCTGGCATGGTGACCTATGTGGTGTGTGTGAGAGCAGCAAGTTCAAGGCCAAGTCCCTGAAGATCACTCAATTCGCCCATACCATTTTATCTGTGCTCTCTCTCTCACACTCA
The DNA here is from genome assembly GCF_048128805.1 of Centroberyx gerrardi. NCBI lineage: Eukaryota > Metazoa > Chordata > Actinopteri > Beryciformes > Berycidae > Centroberyx > Centroberyx gerrardi. The sequence continues at coordinate 21,375,413 of NC_136012.1, forward strand.
CACACTCACACACACACACACATTCCATGCACTTAGAAATAGCGTGTAATGAATAGACATGATTGATGAAATGATATATATTGATATTGCAGTGCCGTTACATGGAAAAGTGAACAGTTAATCAAACAAAAACACTACAGTACGTTGGATTCAGATTCGACCATTTAAAAACGAAATATTCCAGTGAGTAGCAGTTGACCCGGGTAACTCTTTCTGCCGAAGCTGACTGGTCTCAGCTAGTTTAAATAATATTTTTCAAATCCAAAGATGGGACATTTGCATGCATCAAATTTATTGGGTGGTCACAGGACAGTCAGACTTCTACAAGCTCTTTCTTATTATAATAGGCTCCAGTTTTGTTTTCCTGGTACAGTTTACAGTTTTCCTGACCCTCTAATTCTGCATGATTTACAAGAGTCTCCTGATTTAGTTAAAAGAAAAGAGGTGAAGTTTCACAGCATCGGCTCTCTCAATGAAAATAAATATCTGGTTTGCCTTCCCCAGCTGAAAGTGTTCAGTGTAAATGGAGAGAAAGAGACAGTAATTTAGATAAAAATGGAAAGAGTAAAAGACAAAACCTGAATAGAGAGAGAATGAGACATATGAACACACACACACACACACACAGGGAACATCAAACAGAGCGTGCTCCAACATCAGTCACAGGTCGTGACCCTGTGAGTGAACCAATCAGCATTCAGCTCGTAAGGGAATGAATGTGTGTGAGCAGTGAATGACTATGAGGAAGGCAAAAGGACAAATACATCTAAATCTATACAAAGACAGAGAAAAAAAGAACGGAATAATTTGGAAGAAAAAGAGGTTTTGTGGAAACATCTGGTGTTGTTTTGTCTCCATGTGTTGCGTGTCCGCTAAGTGAATGGAGGAGAGAGAGAAACATCATTTGAGAGGGAGAGAGAGAAAGAGAGAGAGGGGAGAAAATAGCAGATAGAGGAGAGTGAGGAAAGAAAGAGAGAGATGAAGAAAGAGAGAGGAAGAGAGAGACCCACCACTAAGGACAGAAGTCAGACTGATTTGATTCTCAGCAGCACTCCCACAACAATCTGGCAACATTTTTCTTCTCTTGCCCTCTCCTGATCTCTCTCTTCTTGACTGTCTTTCTTCCCTTTTAAAGGAACACACCACATTTTTTGGAGATTGGTAAACTTTTGGTCAGCTTGCCCCTTAAGTGTCGAGAACGTAGACACCAAAATCAGCCATGTGCCCCTGGTAGGCTGCTCGCTCCACGCTAACACCTTAACATCCACTATGCTGAGTGATAGTAGGCAACTAGCATTATCCCAAGTAAGTAGACTGACTGTTTAATAAAAAGTTGTTTTTATTACATGGTCTGTAGATTCATGAATTTTAAAAATGAACATTAACATTAACTCGATGCAGCCAGGTTTATTTTTGGCACTATTTCACATAAGCAATCACATGTTCATCCACTGCACAGTGATTTTTAGCTGTACAGTCTCCATTGCCCGCTATGCTCACCTCCTTCCACTTGTTAAAGTCGAGATGATATTAAAAATTCCTTTTTAACCCTTTTAGATCACATCCCCGGTCACATTGTGCACCTATTTAACAATATATGCCAAAAAAAATACAAAAAATCAATTTCTTTGTATTCTTATATCAAAATTCAATCATTCATCGTTTTCTTCCTGGAAAACAAAATATGCTGTGTGCTTACGTAAGCATGCCCATAACCAATTTCAACCAATAATATCATGACATCCACCCATCAATCAATCTTCAACTTTTAGCGCACAGAGCTAAAATTCATTAGTTAGCTAGCTAGCAACAGCATGGTACTTCGGTGTGTCTTCGGGTGTTATGACACGCCCACTTTTCAACGTTCAAATCAAATTCCTCCCAACGTTATGTCCCGCCTGTCTTTCCTGTTTCACTCGGAAATATGTCACGATACGGAAGTTAGATACTCTCGAAATGCCGTTTCATCTCGACTTTAAATTTGTATCATATTTTGTGTAAATGTTTCCAATCACCTACACAATACTGCCAGACTTAGCTGCATATCATGTAAGATCACTCACCAGTTAGCTTTAGAGACTATCACTCAACATAGTGTTCGTTAAAGAGTAAAGAGCGAACAGTCTCTGGACACACGGATGATTTCGGTGTCTACGTTCTTGCCATTTAACAGGTAAGTTGATCAACAGGCCAATCTCTTAAAAACTTGGTGTATTCATTTAACTCTCTCTCTCACACACACACGCCAATATCTTTTTTCTTGGATAGGATTTTTATTGTCATTGTCAAAACAACAAATTCTATCACTTTTTCACTAGGGGAAGGCTCTTACATCAGCCAGTAATCTAGGCCAGTGGTTCTGAACTTGGGGGTCGGGATCCCCCAGAGGGTCACAAATAAGAATAGATGTCTATTTCTTCTGTTGTTTTCATTGTTAATTTTCGCTTTCCTCTTGTGAAATAATGAATAGCGTCTAGGCCTCCTCTGATATTTAATGAATCACTGAAACAAGAAAAAAGGGAAAATCTTCCTTTGGTTGAAGTGTTCAACACACACTATGCAGCCTGTGGGGCGTCGTGGGTAGGAATCACTCCGTTTTTAAGCTGTCACAAGCGAAAAAGGTTGAGAAACACTGACCCTAGGCTACTCTTAGTCCATGTTGTCAGGCATGTTGGCTAAAGCAGCTGTGTCACAACTCAGCCAATTCATGTACCATCTGGAATCCTGATTTCCTCGACTGCAGTGCCAGACTTGGGTAGACGTTCAAGCGGTACTTCCTGGTGGGGAAGTCTTATCTGATAACTCTGACAGCACAAATACTACTTTTCTTTGTGGGGTGATTTCCCATGTGGCGAACAAAAGTTATGAATTGGGCAAAATGGGGATAATTCAATAGTGAATGACTCTTGGTTTCATGAGAGCTGAAGAGACAGGTTTGAAAAAATGTGTGGTAGATTTGAAAAGTCCCCGCTTGTTGTTGGTTGAAAGCGGGCAAACAAGTGATGAAAAAACTGCGCCACCACAAAAACAACACATTGAACTACTCAAAAGGAAAGAGTGAACATCCTTTTTCCAAACACGAACCACTTCTTTCTACAGCATGAAACCGAACTTTGACGGGCGTCCCGGAAGCTCGGTGGGAAGAAACGCATGTCATCAACTTGTGAGGTTGAGGGTTTGAATTTTGCTCCGGACCTTTGACTCATTACACCCTCTCACCCTCTCGTTCCTGTAAGTCTCCACTGTAAAGAACTAAATAAAGAAGAAATGCCTTAAAATTGCTGTGAGATTTCTTAAAGGTCCCATATTCTACACTTTCCAGTGTTTTATTTTGTCTTGAGGTCCATTCAAAGCTGTTTTTGTGGTGTCATGTACCGAAAACACTCTCAATCCATTTTTACACGTTCATTTTCCAGCATCTCTCTGAGCCTTACCAAGAACAGGCTGTTTCTGTTGCTGTGTCTTTAAGGCTCATTAATATTAACGACCCCTCTGTTCTGATTGGCTAACTGTTTCAAGAGTGAAACGTGAGACACCACAGCCCGGCAGCTACAGGTAGGGAAAACTCTCTGGTGAATAAACAATAGCAACCGCTCGACTGCTTTGAAAAAAAACACTTTGTTAGTCTATTATTTCTTACAAAAATGATAATGAGTGAACCTTTATGACATCACAAAGCTCGTTTAGAGGCTCGGTTTTCTAATATGGATTGTGTGGATTTAGTTGGCGACCGTGCGTTTTGATACTTTCACCATGTTTAGATAGCACATCCAACTCTTTTATAATCAAAGATGCAAGGGGAATCCTGTTTTCCACGATATGGGACCTTTAAAAGATTGTTCCGAAATGAGACATTGTTGACGTTCGTTGACAAAAAAAAAAACACTTTTACAGACTGGATCCTCTATAGTTTGGAGATATAGAATGCTAATGGAAATATTTGTTTTTTTTCCCAAATAGGATTTTTGGAACATTGCATTTTGGAACAGCAGTTTCCCAATAAATCGTATTCCTTATGCGCTCTGTCGCTCTGTCTTTCATTTCCATACATCGGCCTTGCCTGGTCTTTTGATGGCAGCAGAGCGGGCCTGAGGGTTTGTAGATGAAGACGACAAAACTGAAGTTGGCTGCTGCTGAACTTCTCACACCACATAACTAAACTCTCTCTCTCTCTCTCTCTGTCACCCGTTCTCTCTATTTCTCCCTTTCCTCACTCTCTCTCTCTCTCTTTCTGTGTCCCTTGGGTGCCCTTTTCAACCCTCCATCCCTTTCTCTCCCTTTTATTCCCTCACGCTCTCTTTCCTTTCTCTGTCTCTTTCTCTCTCATCACTGCTTCCTCTCTTTCTCTCTCTTCCTTCCCATTTCCCTCTCTCTCTCTCTCTCTCTCTCTCTGTTTTTCTATTACTCTCTCTTTCTCTCTCTCGTCTGTTTTTTACAAGCTGAGAGACAGTGTGTTAGTAATTAGCTTCTTTTTGTGGTGGAAGACGAGGCCGGTGACCAGAGACTAGCAGCTCCACGCTTCACTGCTCACACACACACACACACACGCATGCAAGATGGCGAAGGCACACACAAATATAATGCTGTCACACAGAATTTCCTCTGTGTTGACCATGTCTCTTTCTCTCTCACACACAAGTAAACACACACACACACACACACATACATAAACATAGACAAATGCACATATCCAAAACATACATAACACACACACACAAACACACACACACACACACACACACACAATAAGAAAATAGAGGTGGCAAACAATAATGCAAACCAAAGAACTGAAAATCCAGCAGTTCTCCTTCCTTTCCTTCCCTCCTTCCTTCCCTTCCACTTCACCTTTCCCCTTCCATCCTTCCCTCCTCTGCTATCCTCCCTTCTTCCATCCCTCTCTCCTTGTTCTCCCTCCTCGTCCTCAATTCCTGCCCCTCTCCCCCTTCACCCCTCTTTCTCTTCCTCCTTCTCCTCACCTATTTTCCTCTCATCAATCCCTCCTCCTCTCGCTTTCTTCATTGGCCAGATTACAGTATAATTGGTGGAAAGTTTGGATTTCTCTTCACGTTGAGCCTCATCCATTAAAACACTTTCATATCTGATGGCACATTAATGGTTCCTGCTGCACAGCTGTGTGTGCGTGCGTGTGTGTGTGTGCATGTGTGTGTGTGTGTGTGTGTGTGTGTGTGTGCGTAAGTGCCTATGTGCCTGCATATACAGCAAATACATGAGGGTGTGGTGTGTATAGGTATTAGTGTGTGTGTTTGTGTGCCTGTGTTTGTATCTTTTGTATGTAACTGTTGGAGTATATCCCCATACATGTGAGTGTGAGAGTGTGTGTGTGTAGGTGTGTGTGTGTGTGTGTGTGTGTGTGTAGGTGGGTGGGTGGGGTTAATGGCTCCTTTAGTCAGACAGGTCTTTGGCTAAGGCTCTCCTGTGGCCCCTGCAAGGCTATTATCTCCCCATACACTGCATATACACTTACTGTGTGTGTGTGTGTGTGTGTGTGTGTGTGAGAGAGAGAGAGAGAGAGAGAGAGAGAGGGAGAGAGAGAGAGAGACTCCTTGAACACACACACACACTCAACGACACATTGACCTGTTTCTGACTTAAATAGCAGTGAAAATTATTATTTTTTCCAGCATGAAATTTTGTGATTTTTTTCCTACAGTGGCCACCCCATTACAAAAACATTGAAACACTGTCCAAATAGCTATTTTTATAACGTTTCGACACCTTGTGGGTCCAAAAATTATGCTAGGGGTCACATTTGACCCATAAGTTATGAAATTGAGATGTACAAACTTTCTCATGTGAATCATTGTCCTGTTAGAGCAAACTCTAGTCCTGACTTTAACCCCTATCTTAGTCCAACTAGTCTAACTCTAGTCCTAACTCTAACACTGCTTGAATGGACCCTCTTTCACAGTGAGGATAGGCTGAAAAAGTATCTTCAGAAGTCTGTTCAGCACTTTTCAAGTATAGTAATACGAGCACACACACACACACTCACACACACACACACACACACACACAAACACACACTCGTGTTTCTGAATGGGCAGTTAAATAATGCCATATGCCGCTCCAGTTCCTTTGTTTCATTGCGAGGACATTTTTTCTCTTTCTCCTTGTAAGGTTTGATTGATGGTCTAATTTACTAGAGGAGTATCACACACACACACACACACCACACACTCACACACTCACACGCACACCACACACACCACCACCACCAAATCGACAGGCTAAACAGAGTATCTACTAATTTTACTCTCAATTTCTTCATTTTCACCTTTTTCTTTCGGTTTTCCACCACTCTGCCTTAATTCCAGTGTTATGTTCCAGTAAGACAGAGACTCAGGCAGACACTGATACTCTTACAGTGTGTTTCACAAAGACAGATGATTATGTACAACAGAGGGCTTTCAGGTGACATAGCACACCCTCTGGCAGCCATATTGGAGGTTCTCAGCTCTTGGGCAGCAGATTGCGTTACCAAGTGTATGATTTTGCCGTCTAGACATGGTTCATTTCTAGGCGATCATTCCACCACTGCTCTTTGCTCTTTGTTGTTTTTGAAAAGTGATATTTTGTTTACTGCTTTGACAATGTTGTTTCTGATAAAGTCATGCCAATGAAGTTGCTGAATTTAATTGAATTGAGAGAGAGAGAGAGAGAGAGAGAGAGAGAGAGAATGACAGACTGGAAGATAATGAGAGGCCCATTTATGTGGATGAGAGCTAGAGAAAATGAGAGAGGGAGGGCGATTAACCATGACTGACATTTTCCAGTTAAAACAAGGGAAGAATTTGTGACTTGACTTGTCTCCCTTGCTCACCTCCTCACGCTACGAACTGTTCTACAAACTATTATTTTTTTTACAGCAAGGCCTGGGGGAACAGCCGCAGGGGAAGAGAGGGTCAGTGGGAATATCATAAAGAGCTCATTTGATTTGCTGCAGTTCTTAATGAATTCAAACACACACACACACACACACACACACTGAAATTAGCCTGCCTGCTAATTGTTCCAAGTCTGACCCCATGTGTGACTGGCTGACTAACTGACTGACCGTGGCTTTGCAGCTTTGTGTGTGTGTGTGTGTGTGAGAAATTTAGGGTTCAGTAATAATAACTCATTAAACTCTAACCTCTGTGATTAGACTACTGATTGAGCAGCAGTACATCTGCACTGCTGACCCTTCCGTGTGTGTGTGTGTGTGTGTGTGTGTGTGTGTGTGTGCATGTATGTGTGTTTCAAGGCCAGCATTGCACTACAGCTCTAAGCTATTTACAGACAGATGTAGTTTATCTACAGTCTCTGGTTCAATAAGACAGGAAACGGGCCTGTGTGTGTGTGTGTGTGTGTGTGTGTGTGTGTGCGCGCGTGCGTATTACATGACATCTTTAAACATCCAGTTGAAAACATGAGCTTTACTTTTATATTTGCAATTAAATGTTGTTTATTCGATAATTATGGGAAGCCATTTAGCAAATAATTCATACCAACTGTGTGAAAATGTATTGGTTCAATAAAAATGTATTTGTTTTTGTTTAGATGCGGTGGTTTCTGTAATTATATACTGGTTTACATATATCAATTTGCTGGCATATAAATTGGCTCAATAGAACATAAATTGGTTTGTACTCATTGTGGGCCTGTTGGCATTCTATGAAAGGGTAGTGTATATACTGAAATTACATTTTAATATTTTTCATAGGATTTGGGTAGGCGGTAGGATTGTTCGCATTGCCAGCCCAAACCCTAACCCAAAAAAAAACGTTCTGGGTCGTTCTTATTTCTTCAACCAGTCACAATTGTCTAGGCTGGCGCTGAGCCCATGCTGCAGTGACTTTGCTCTTGCAAAATAGTGTTGGGGGAGAAACGCTCTTCTCCAGAGTTTCCCATCATTAGTGTGTAGCTTGCTAGCTCGAAGGCTGGTGTTTTTGTTGCATGTAGAGATTTTTTATAGCTCCATGGCAGAGACAGGGATTTAAAAAAACTAAAACAAAAAAACAACAGAAACAGTTGGCCAATGGGAGGCTTAGGGCTCAGGAACTCTGGAGATACTCAAGACGTCTGTTCCGTAGTTTAGCCATATAAATGTATATAAATGCCAATATTTTGCTTATTGTAGTCATTTATCACCATGTCAGTTAACAAAATAGAGGATACATGAAATGTTGGAGATGAGGTTATCCACGGACAGCCGTTGAGAAGCTTCTATTTGGCGACAGTACGCCTACACTCTCAAAAAAAAGTTCACTTACCCAGAGGTAAAATCCTAGATACGCGCAACAGAATGAGCAGACCGCGGACAGGACAACAACGGAGCTGGTGTAGCAGCTTCAACTGCCGTGCTGCGACTGGGCCGCAACAAGTTCAGATACGCAAACGGAACGCATGCTGTGTAGTTCTGGGATTATACACACAGCCAACATCTATAAATCAGACAACAGCCAACGTCCTTCTAGGTGATGGGATCTAGACATTACTCTAAGGAAGGCGCTTTCCATTTGGTATTGTGTAGATCCCCTCTTCTGAAAAGACGTTTTCTGTGATCTGGAAGGCAGACACACACATTTAGGTACAAGCTACGAAGCCGTAACTGCATAATTTTCACCTATTAGAGTTGTTTATAAACCTATCCATAATCTTAACCCTGATTTTTCTCACTACTTGCTAGCTACAGCCAACATGCTTTTGGGGCGATGGGATCTAGACACTACCTTTCCATCTGTTCTAATTCTGTGGCAGAGTCTTTGGTTACCATAGCAACAACTCACTTTGCCGGTGTTATGCGGTCGTAGGTATGAGGCTATATAGCATGGCCTTGAGTATATTATTGCTTTTATACAACATTTTTTACACAATCCTTAAAGATAAGGGTAAAAATAGACCAAAGCTTCATTCTGGTCCTCCATCAACAAAAAGTTTTGTAACTAATCCCAAATAAACAAACTAGTGAGTAGCCCCATGTCTAGCCAACAAAAATAAATAAATGTATACACATTTATTAAAAAAAGATTAAGAGAGTTGAGTCACATTATTTTGTAGTGAGGCTATCTCCGGCAATTCTCTTACAGGATATCATTCATCTAATCGAGACTAAACTCACATCGTGAGTTTGCGTGCGCATGTGAACGTGCACCAGCGTGAAATTCCACGAGATCGAGCACTGCTTGTCATCCTCTCCTTTGAAAATTAATGGCACACTTGCAATGTCGTCTGTCGAGCCCATTACTATACAAATACTGACGGTACAATAAACTATCATTATATCCATGATTAGTCAACTCACGAAAGCTAGTTTGTCTTCCTCTTTTCATTGAACATGTACGCAAACTTCTGATGACCTCGAATGTGTGTCAAGCCACGGTGTTGACGTTAACGATTTGTTTCACCTCTCTGTCAGGTGTTGGTACAGAACATCACTTTGCATCCACAAAAAGCTTACATTCATTTCTCTCCAGTATAGGTACAGTAAAGGAGAAAGCTAACTTTGCAGGCTGACTTAGCAACCTTATTAAACAACATGAACATCGACGACACTTCACGATCAATGTTAACGTTATTCTGTCGACTAATTGCATCGACCAGGCTATTAATTAAAGCTCGGTCGGACAAGCTGCTAGTCCATCAGGAAAAAATGTGTGAAAAATCGTCTTACTTCTTCCAGACGTAGGATGTCCTTGGTTCCGGTGTCCTATAAAATATGATGGGCATGAATCGTTTCTGGAAATATTTTCCTTTATTTCACATTTTTAAACTAATAAACTTTAAACTCCATTTAAAATAATGGAGTAATAAAAATGAAAAAAACACAGATAGGGTAGACTGTAAAGCTTGTAAACAGTATTGTTTCTTAGCTAGCACAATACCTTTTTTCAAAGAAGAGATCTTAACGTGTTTTCACAGAGGTCTCATGCTGTAACGAGTTGAGTTTACTTGTGTAACTTAGTGTTTCATATACAGTATATGGTATTTTTCAACATAATTATAGTATCAACCATTAATCTGAGTCTTCCTCTGTTGGTTTTGATGGATAAATAAAAAGTTAGCTGAAATGTCTATATATCTTTTTTTTTATTGTTACATTTTTACGCTTATATTTTGAAGGCTAAATGCCAAAACCGGAAGTCTTTTTTTTGCTCCAGTAAATCGATGAAATTCTTGCAAACCGATATATATGGCAGCAAACCAATGTATTAAAACAATGCATATTTAGGATTTCCAATGTGTATTAACTAAAACCAGTGTATATGCAAGCAAACCAGTGTATACAAACCAATAGGTAATCTGGTAAACCAATGCATAGAAAAGGAAACCAATGAGTGCAAATCAATTTCTGTTCTATTTAGCCAATTTATATGCCAGCAAACCGATATGTAAACCAGTATGTAATTAAAAAAACCATTTTCATTGAACCAATCCATATTCACACAGTTGGTATGAATTATTTCCTAAATGGCTTCCCATACTATGACATGTTGTTAATTGGATAATGTTTTACACGGGTCACTGATGGGAGAGACATGAACAAAACACTTTCATTCCATTTCTCCCTCTCTCATCACGTCTTTCTCAAATCAGTTCAGTCCTTTATTAGCATGAACGTTGAGATGAATTTTGTCCAATGAATGAGATAAAAGTTCTTTCATTATTTACGGTATCAGAGGTCCAAGACAGATGAAAGGGAGGGAGAGATGAAAGGGAGAGAGAGCGAGAGAGAGAGAGAGAGACAACGACAGAGAGAGAGTTTGTAGGTTGCCCTGCATGGCAGAAGCCCAAGTAAAATATTTCTGTGCGCACCAATCGCTAGGTAAACTAGACACAGACACACACACCACACGCACACACACACTGACACTGAGGCACACACGGACACCCATACAATCTCCCAGACAGATTGAGACTCATACGCACACTGCACACACACACACAAAGACCCAGATGCAGACACACACACACACAGTTCCTGATTCTACATTTACAATCCCTTGACTGACAGGAAAAAACAGAGCTGAGTAAACGAAACAGTGTGTGGCCTGAATGAAGAGAAAGAGAGGGGGCATGCTGAGGTTCCACTCTATATAAAACAATAGTGTGTGTGTGTGTGTGTGTGTGTGTGTGTGACTGACATTACCCAGACTGTGTGCTCTCCCCTCTAAGGTCCTGTGCCAGTATGCTAAACTTAATCCCGAGGATGTAATGATAGTTATACAACACATGTCCCTGCATTGCTGATAATTAGAATAAAGCACACTAGACTTGCTTTACTGGCTGCTTTTCCAAGTCTTGTGCCTCCTGTTGCAGGTCATTTGATGTGTGTTGCCCTCAATTAACCCGACACAGTTCAACTGGAAGAGAGCCGGTTCGAATAAATCAGTGTCATCCTCGGTTAATTTGCTAGACAGGATAATAGGACATTGAAATGATTTAGATCCAGCCTTGTACATCATATTCTCCACGGGGAACCAGAGGAAAGGCTGTAGGACACTGAAATTGTGTGTGTGTGTGTGTGTGTGTGTGTGTGTGTGTATGTGTGTATTCGGTACAGAGGTCAGCCTCTTCCTTTTCCTTCCTAACAAGGAGCGGTCAAAGGTCGCGATACAAATGGATGGAGGAGAGGAAGGAGGGATGAAAGGATAAATTGAAGAAAAGGAGGGAGGGAGGGAAGGAGCGTAAACTTAACTCGGTTGGACTGATTGGAAGCCAGATGTCTAATAAGGTCTATAAATAACCAGGACAGGGGATGATATAGGACCGACGGGCCTGCTTGGTCCAAAACGAAGCCGGAACCCACACTTTACCAACTTTTGTTGTCTGGGAAATTTTGACTCTCTCTCTCTCTCTCTCTCTCTCTCTCTCTCTCTCTCTCTCTCTCTCTCTCTCTCGCTCTCTCTTTCTCTCTCTCTCTCTCTCTCTCGCTCTCTCTTCTCTCTCTCTCTCTCTCTCTCTCTCTCTCTCTCTCTCTCTCTCGCTCTCTCTTTCTCTCTCTCTCTCTCTCTCTCTCATGCAGCTTCACCCAGAAATCTTGTGGAAATCTTTCGTGTCGGGGTCATGTGTGAACGGGAGTCAGATTGTTGATCAGACAAGTCGTTGATCCGGCAATTTCCCCCCCTTTCATGACTGAGTGAAATTCTCAGGAATCTTCGATGACAGTCTTGATAGTGTTGCGTAATGCGCTTTCACGTAGAGCGAGCGAACCAATCACAAGAGACTCTGGGGTGACGGACAGTATTTCATTCTGCGACTCGCTCACGGCTGCATTTGAAGTTTGACAAAGTGAGCAAATTTTTTGCTTTCAAAAATTTCTGTAAATTCTACAGATTAACATGCACATTAATAGTAGTAAGAGAAACACAGGAGCTCCTTATCTGACATTTTTCTACAACAATAACAATGGCGTCTTCCGTCGCGTATCTTAAATGCAACATCCGGCCTCGCCTCGCCTATCTGGAACCATCATGTCATGTTTGAACACACACTACACAGAAATGTTATGGACAGTAGCTAATAGTGTGAAAAGAGGAAACCACTAAAGACTTAAGTTAACACAGCAATCTTGCAGGTTGTATGTGTGAAAGCAGCTTCTGATTCTCCCTCTCTCTTGATCTGTGTTTCCTCCTCTGTGTCTCCGTCTGTTCCTCTCTCTGTCTGTCTCTCTGTCTCCATCCCTGCCCTTCTCTCCTCTCTCCCTCCACTTTCTCCCTCCGTCTTCCCTCCCTCCATCCTCCCTCTGCTTCCCTCTCTGTCTGTCTACATTCTTTCCTATCTGATAGCTGTAGTCTTATCAGTGTGGAGGTGCTGAGTACTGGAGGCGGGAACCAGCTCCACCGAAACAACAACACATTCCTGCCTGCTGTGTGTGTGTGTGTGTGTGTGTGTGTATTAGGTAGAGATATGAAAGTGATATTAAGGGATGTGTTTTAGTGTGTGCGAGTGTGACACAGAGAAAGAGAAAGACAGGGTGTGTTTTTGTGTGGTGTGAGTGTGTATTCTGCTAAAGTAAACGGGTTTGTGTGTGTGTGCGTGTGCGTGCGTGTGTGTGTGTGTGTGTGTGTGGTGTGTGTGGACACATTCCTCTTCGCCACCTCCAAACCCGGCCGACTCTGCTCTGAAGGCCAATCAAAACAGACGTAAATCGCGGCCGGATATAAAAGCCATGCCAAAGCAAAGGACTGTGTGTGTGCGTGTGTGTGTGTGTGTGTGTGTGTGTGGGTGTGCACCTTCCTACTTGTGCTTATGTGCATATGTGTCTTTGTGCACACGAGTGGGTGTGTTTGTGCGTGTGTGTGTGTGTGTGGCTGTGTTGCAGGGGAAAATAATTATACTTCTGTCTGTATTCATTTAGCAGAGAGGGCTAAAATTAGGGCGAGAGTAAAGCAGTGACGTTTGGTATTAATATCAATGTCATAGTATCAAAAGGTATCAAAAGTTGTCAAAAATGTGGAACATTTTAGATTCCTATGATAAGAGCTTAAAATTTGTATTAGTTTATGGACATTTTAAATAATGACCATTGGGTTCAGATTCCATTACGGGAAAAAAATGCTTACATAGAAAATAATTAGCACGATAAAATATGATTTAATTCAACACAGAGAGGTCGTGTTGTTTTAAAATCAGTATCAGAATTGTATCAAAATGTAAGTATTGGAAATGATCTTGGCACCGAGAAACCTCCCGTGAAACTCAGTGCTTGTTAAAAGTTTTGACACAAATTTAAGTCGACTTTGCCCCGTTTAACTGCCAGCATGGATCACTGGCTAATTTACAGCATGTTACCTGATCCACCAGGGGAATGCCATTACAGGTGTGTGTGTGTGTGTGTGTGTGTGTGTGTGTGTACACAGTATGTGTGTGTGCATGGTTGCCTGTATGTAAGGATGTGCATGGATGTACGTCTGTGTGAGTGTGTGTGCATATGTATATACGTGTAGACATATCTATGTGCATGCGGGTGCATACGAGTGTGTATGTGTGTGTGCGAGTGTGTGTGTGTGTGTGTGTGTGCTATGTGATCCATGGTAATGCTATTACCCTATCAGCATCTCATTTCCACCCCCAGTCCTCTGCCTGTGATGCTATCTGCTCCATTTATAAAGATATGATTACAAACATGCTGCTTTCCAACCAGGTAAGACGCTTGCATCCCTGAATGCACTGTATGTGTGTGATGTGTGTGTGTAAGTTACCGTTAGTACTTGAACCATATATGTTTCTTCTGTAACCTACATTCCCATAAGATGTGGCTGTCTAATCCACAGTGTGTGCGATAAAGAGAGATGGATAGGACAAGAGGGTGAGGAAGAAAGATAAATGCTTTTTTATGAAACATATCGCTTAAAAACAAGAAAAAATACCTTAAAAACTTAAATTACCTACAAACCCCCAATACCAACATACAGAGAAAGAGCAAGGGGGAGAGAGACAGTGACCATGTTTATATGCAAACCCAATGTGATTAAGACAATAATATGATTTTCCGATTAATCCGATGTTATTCGCAGTAATAGAAGTCAGAACAGTTATCAACCTTAATCACATTTGTTTAAGTGTGATCAAGTTGCACATGTGTAGTTGATGACATATTTTCCGTCAGTTTTTGGTCATTTCTATGTGAGTAATTACAGTAACCACATTACATTTATTTATTAGGGGAGGTATCACTTCCTAGAATCATGTAAATAGCTTGATCGCACTATTGATCTTAATCAGAAAATCAGTAAATGAGAAAAAGAGTCAAAAATAAGACACAGGGAACAGCACTGAGTGAGGTATGAGTAAGACAGAATAAGAAAAAGAGCTAAAGAGAGAGGGAACGATTGACAGAGAAAACCAAGAGGTGCAGAGCAAAGGCAGCAGCCTCCTGGTTAGAGAAGAGAGTTTATAAACCGAAGGTCAGGGGTTTGAATCCCTGAACTGGCTGTGAAACACTAGGCAAAGGAAATCAGGTATAGGGAGAGAGATCCAGGCAAAGGAAATGAACAAGAAACGCTCTCTCCTCCCTCATAATAACAAGCATTGGCCTTGTCTCCCTCTACAAAAACTCATTTGCCCTACAGCAATACACAGAAACCCCAGCTGCTGCAGAGGAGCTGCTCCACAGCCAACAGTACAAGATTACAGTTGAACTGGGCAGCTCCCAGGTGTGTGTGTGCGTGTGTGTGTGTGCGTGTGTGTGTGTGTGACCCTCTCTTCCCCTACAGCTATTCCCCCAGGCCTTGCAGTAAAAAAGAATGGTTCGTAGAGTCGTGTCTGCTGCACACTAGAGATTTATCGGGCCGATTTACACCAGATTTGTCCTTTCTGACAGAAGGGAATCAGGAGGGAAATCCCAGTCGGAGGCTTGGTCGGGACCGATGGTCGGCAAACATTATCTGGTGGTGTAGAGGGGTTTACAGATCCAATCTTAACCACCCTGATCGACTCGTAGACTGATGTGAGCTGCCCCAATCATTTCAAACATGTTTGATATTTACAACCAGATATCTGAACAAGTCCTGTAGTGTGGGAGATCACAGATTCATGCTGAGAGCAGAGATCACCAATAGCGTTCATATGAAATTATATTCATGATAATGTGTACGTAATTAAAAACCCCTGGGAACCCCTTTCCAGTTGCTAGTCTAGCTAACATTACCGTTCTTCTGATAACACTTACACACCTCCAGCTCTCTCTGCACTGCACAAAATTTTTTTTTTTTCCTGTGCATATTAGTGCATGTTGCATCATTATGTATATTAGTGCATATTGGGTTGTGCGAGTTCCTGTGAGATTAGAGGTCCCGACATCACAGGAGACACAGGAGTCAGCAGGATAATCTCAGTTATATTGGGAAATGTGTGATACACCGTCTTTGTCTAATCATCTAGTTTGAGCATATTTATGACAGAGACCCAAAAAATCTGTGAAATATGTCATCATTTTCAACATCGGTTAGGATTTTTAAGTCTTCCAGTGAGTATCCAGCATTAGGGGTTGGATCTTTTGTGTGGGTAAAAAAGCACAAGGGGTTAGGGGTTCAATCCCCACTGGAGCCGCCTGTTGGTACAGTGAGGTGCTTTGGCTGCTAAAATGAGGCTTTATAGTTTCTGTATGAATATGTGAGGCTTAGCTATAATGAGATAAATGCAGATGTACTGTGGTTTCTGCTGTTTTTCACAACAGCGAGCCATCAAAGACACCATCCTGCTGGTAACAGGCAACACCAACTCACCGGGAGTCAAGCTCCCATGGCAGGAGACACACACACACACACACACACACACACACTCACACACACACAACCACACACACAAACAAGCGCGGCTCCACGCTGCTAGCTTATCTGTGATCCGCCATCTCCCTTCCTGGGGTTTGGATCCGATGATCTCCTGTACTTCAAAGTTTGTGTGTGTGTGTGTGTGTGTGTGTGCGTGCATGTGTGTGCTTGTGAACGTAATGGAAAGCACCTGCACTAGCTGAGGCAGGGAAGTATTTAGTGTGAAACTACGGGGAGACGTGGATGGATGAATGAACGGATGGATGGACAGATAGAAGGAAGGGTGGGCGGGTGGATGGATGGGTGGACAGATAGACGGGTGAATGGAGGGAAGGGAGAACAGACACACAACACACACACACACACACACACACACAAACAAACAAAAGCTCTGGCCTGTGTTTGTATTCTTTCACACGTGTGTATGTCCTCTCTTCATCTGTAAAACAATTTTGACAAACCAATTTTGTTAGTAAAGCTTTAGAAATAAATTAGACTTGACTTGATAGACAAACAGCCTGACAGGATGGATGGATAAAGACGGGAAAGGAAGTCCAGAGGGGCGGCTTGCTGAGGATAAAACAAGGAGATGGGGTGGATTGAATGAGAGAGAGATGGATGAAGGCTAAAGTAGGATTGGAAGGGTGGATGGAGAGATTGAGGAAGAGGGGATGAAGGAGACTGAAAGCAGGATAGGCGCGATCAGATAGAAGAAAATATTGAAAACAGGGGGAAGGAATAAGGAAGAGAGGATTGCAGGAGGCCGAGGACACTGTACACACGCTAGGCTGAGAGAGGGATGAAGGGATGGACGAGAGGACTGAAGGAAGGATGGGAGGGATGAGGAGGATAGAGCATGAATAAGAAAGCAGATGAGGGACGACTGAGGCAGAA
Organism: Centroberyx gerrardi; assembly: GCF_048128805.1. NCBI lineage: Eukaryota > Metazoa > Chordata > Actinopteri > Beryciformes > Berycidae > Centroberyx > Centroberyx gerrardi. Next base: position 21,392,581 of record NC_136012.1, read on the forward strand.
AGTGAGGGAGATTTAAAGTAGTAAATTCTCATGACTGGAGATTTAAGGGGTTTTGCAGCAGTTTGAAAGAGTTTGAGGCGCGTGGATGCAGCATTATTATATCAGCATTATATCTATATGAGGCATTTTTGCTCAATTACAGTAAAGAGACACAGTAAAGATGGAGGAGAGAGAGAGTACCCACAATATTGCGAGTACATGAGTTCCACTAAACTAAACCTCAATGACACTTCATTTCTTATGACTCTTAAAGGTGCTACATGTAACATTTTAACATCATTAAACCACATTCATTTTGAGACATTAGTATGATTACCATAAACAGAGACCATCGCCAAGGAGATTGGCAGCCTCTACCAGCTTCTACATTGTTTTTATATTGCGTGCCAGCGGGTCGGATTTCACGGGAAATCTGCTGGATTGCTTTATGGCACAAAACAGGAAGAGGGCGCCGTTCTTCCAGAGTAAACAGAGTTAAAGTTTCAGAGTTTATCCCAAGAGCAGACGGTGGAACGAGTGAACGGCCGATGGAAAAATCACTTCCAACATGTTTATCCTCTTCAGTGAAGTGAAGGAGAAAACAAACGCACCCAGAGTGACACCAGGGAGGGGAGGTGGGGGGGGGGGGGACATGCAGCAACATCCTCCTTGCATCAGGAAGCAACAGGTTTTATGGGAAATGTGGTCTTAATTATGAGAAACACTGGCACTAAAAATACCACTGGTGTGAGACGGGACTAGTCATCTCCACCATGCTCTCATTTGTTTATGGTAATTATACCAAGGTATCACATTTGACGATGATTTCTATTTTAAATGTAGCAGCTTTATGTAACTCAAATGTTTCCATATGTGTGTCCATATCACTAGCATCAATCCGACATAAACTTGCACAAACCCCCTCTGATACTGATATCTAACATCTCTCAAATATAAAATAAACAGAAACGTGTTGCCTTTCATTTGTGATATTTTGTTATGACAATTTTAATTGTGTTAATCAATCCTCTGTAATCCGGCCTCCCCTTTAATCGTGTTTTTAATTCCTTCCGTAAATGAGCTGGAAACAGCAGAGACAGATATATTTGAAAATGCAACTATCACCAAGCTGGCAAAAACAATGTTAATATCTGTTTCCTCTACCGATTTGCACTGTGGAAATATTTGTTTTGGTTGCACTACGCTCCTGGCCCATTTCATTATTTCTCCAGAACTATGATATAAATCTTTCCTCTTAACTGTGAATTTTAGAAAAGGAATGGAAAAGAAACACTATAAAAGATGCCTCTGTAGAATAAATGTATGTGTACAGACATTTATACAGCCCATGTTAAAGGGTAGGAGACGTTAAAACATTGTTTTAGTATAAAAATATGCATCCAGGATGTATAAGAGTCTTGTGTGTTTTGTGTAAGACTTGAGCAGGAGCAGCAGTGGTTTAGCTGTGGGTGTAACTCAGTCATATGAACCTCTCTTTCTGGCTATTATGTTATTAAATATAGAGGGTGGTGGGATCAGTACATCTAGCTCCCCTCAACAGCATTTCCACCTCCCCAACTAACACCAGAGCACTGGACACACACACACACACACACACACACACACACTGGGATGTTACCCTTTTTTACAAGGGGTCACAGGAAGGAAGGGTTTCCTTTTACTGCATCGTGTTGACGGTCTAATCTTTGAGTCTCAGTTCCCAGAATTTGATCCATTACTGGCAGAAAAATACAACTCCATTGTTTATTATTGAAGGTTTGTACCCTCATTAATAGCTAATATCTTAAGATAATATAGAAGATATAGTAATTGGTGTTTTAAAAAAATAAGCATTTAATGTAAATGGATACACATAATTTAGGTTATATATATCGTCAGATGTTACGCTCCTTTGTGTCGTAGTTCCCGGAATAAAAGCCTTGTTTCTAAATGTGTAAGTTATTAGGAACTAAAGCAGCTCAATAACAGTGTCTCTTCTTCTCATGCCAAAACTAGATGACTGATACCATTAAACATCAATAGAGGTTTCTGAGTCACAGGGTCGATTAATGGAAGTGATGAAATGCGCGCGCGCTCGTCCGACCAGTGTTGTCCTGAGGGAGAGGGTGTTGGGGTGTTTGTTTAACAGAGAGGAGAGAGACGGAGAGAGAGAGAGAGTGTGTGAGCGGGAGAGAGAGAGAGAGAGAGAGAGTGTGTGAGAGAGAGAGAAAGAGAGAGAGACAGAGAGTGAGAGGGGCAAATAACCAGAAATGTTATCCAAAAGTGAGTGGGAAAAGCTAAATAATGAGCGTTCATTTGACAGAGAAGGAGAAAACCTCTTTTGAAAGTGGCTTATTAGATTTCACTGTACTTTGCTTTTAAAAGCCAGGAGTTCAGGACAAAATTATACGTTTCAGAGCACTGTTAGCAAAAAATTCTGCCTCGAGTAGCAAAAGCAAAGACGTTTGTCTCAACTGTGGAGCGGCCGGCTATTCATTTTGAGCAGAAACCCATGTAATTTACTGCTTTCCCAAGCACAATGTAAACTAAATTACGGGTTGTAATACAATGCATGGCTTACGTTGATAACAAGGCCATTCGGCTATAAGGGAAAGAGTCAGAGGCTTGGCCCATGCCCATGTGCGCACACACAAGTCATTATCAAATACACACACACACACACAAATCATTATCAAGTTTAAAATGCCACAGTAAACTTTGCCCTGAATGTCTATTATGGCCAGATGCAGCGATAATCTTTGGATTAGTTTATTGAAGCAGGGATAGAGAGCTCAGGTCTTTACAGTTTCAACAAAACACTTGACATTTGTTAAAATTATTTAAGCTCAGAGGGAAAAAAAAAAAAAAAAAAGAAAAAGTTTACATTGCCTCACCCGGGCCCTCGATTTCCTTTCCCAGGATATTAATGAGGAAATGACACACACTTGTAAAGAAAGAAAGAAAGAGAGGGAAGAAGGGGGAAGAGAGAGAGAGAGGGAGCGAGGGATGTAGGTTTCAGGGGGACGAGGGCTGGTGATTAATCCCGCTTTGAGTCGACTCCGCCGGGAATTCCATCAAAAGGCCGGAGAAAAGGGGATTTTAATTGCCGTTCCCTCCACGTTTCCCAAAACGCTTACCTACCTCCCTCCCCCCTCACCCCCTCCACCCCCCCTCCCTCCTTCCTTCCCTCCCCCTCCGCCATCCTGGTGAGGGGGTCGCCCTGGAATCCGGCAGGCCTCCCACCACACACACACACACACACACAGACCTGGAATTACTTTCAGATGTGGAGTGAAGGCTAAGGTAGGTAGAGGATAGAGTGTGTGTGTGTGCGTGTGTGTGTGTGTGTGTGTGTGTGTGTGTACTTAAAATGCCGCCTCACCCTCCACTGCCTTTGTGTATTTCCTTATTTATGTGATAATGTGTATTTAAATGTGTGTATATCTCGCTGTCACATCTGTCTGTGCTGATGAAGTCCCACCTGGATCCAAAGTGTACAGTAAGAGGAGAAGATGCATTTTATTATCCAGAAAAAAAAATCCTATCAGACTCAGTATGTTGATATCCCAACTCATCTGAATGGATTAAACTCCTTGTACAGTGTATTTGTGCCACATCTGCTGGATGAGTTTAGTCCCTCTACTGTAGTGACTCTCAAAGTGGAGCCTGGGGACCCATCAGAGGTCCTTGAAGGAAACCCTGCGGTTCCCCAATAAAAATGAAGAATTGTTTCATTTGAGTGTTATTTCATCTACCAGTTAACAGCATGAGAGAATGTATTGTATCTTGTAGCTACATCTATTTCTATCTATTTGGGGGTTCTTAGCCAAATGCCTCTCCATTTGGTATTTAAAGGAAAATTTCACCTTACACTTTTAGATATCCTCAATTTCTAATTTTCCTCAAGTTTAATGTATCCCAGGATTTATTTTGTGATAAAGTGTAATGTACTTTTTTGTTGTACCCTTTTTCCCTCATCCTGTCTTGCCTAAATCTACTTCAGTTAGTCATTTCTTACATTTCCCAGAATTCCTTTTGACAACCCCCCCCAGAGAACGGGCTTTTTCAATCAAAGGTGGGGCTATGGGCATGCAAATATAGCAAGCTGGCCAACTTGTTAATTGAACATTGGGGTGTGTCTATGGCTGTGCCTGCCCCCCTTACATTGCATTGCATTGCATTCTGGTCTATTGAGGCTACTGTCTGTGGAGAAATTGGTCTCTCTGCCTCTCCTACGATGGATTTCTCCCTGTATGATTGTTGAATGTCGGTGCAAAATGGCGGCTCTAGAAAGAAGCTCTACCCTGACACCAAAACCTGACGTTTACCATTGAAGTTTTAGATCGCCTGCGACATTTTCTGCTATCAAACCTCATTGTAGCTGCTCTGGAAATATCTCTACATGTCAACACGTCATCTACCTTTGGCCACTTTTCCAAGAGAATAAGAAGAAACACAGCACCGAACAACAAAATGGACCCAGGAATGCAAGGTACATCACAAATAGCTGTTACAGTGTTTAAGGGAGGATTTTTCCTTTAACCTTTACACTTAAGGCATTTAGCTGATGCTCTTATCTCGCTTGGTGTCTTGCTGACAGACACTACAGCAGGAAACATGGCCCTCTATGGACACATTGGCAGTTGGGGGGGGGTTGAACCTGTGAACCTCTGTTTATGGGACTGTCTGTCTAAACCTGCCCCCCTGTTGCCATAGATGTAGCTTAAGAATGGATGTACAACAGTAGGATCTAAGGCCTTTTCTATCTGTTCTGCTTCTATGGACCTCACGGTTCCACTCATATCCTTTTTAGCCTAACCTAGTCCCCTCATCCTCCCATTCACCTCAACGTCCCCCTTTACTTTCCCTTCAGATCAAACGGGATCAAAGGGGCGAGTTAAGGGGAGGGGGTCTTTAAGGGGAGATAAGATGGGGGTGTTTGATTTCGACCGCAGCTAGAGGTCTGACTCTGTCATGTCATGGATAGATGACTTTAACAAACTTCCCTCAGATGAAACCACCAGGCAGCAGACATTTACCTCCCCCTGTGGCATCATATGGCCTTGGTTACAGATAAGGGGAATTTTAAATGTATTTTGAAGCTGTCTATAGATAGATCCTAAAGGGCTGCGGAGGGGAAAACACACAACAGCAATTTTGGTGTTTTTTTTGTTTTTCTTACTTGAGCTGAAAAGTTTACATGGTCACAAAACATTGAGATTACACACAACACAGAGAGACTTTTCACATTTTTCACATTGTGTTATCTGTAAATATTGGACTAATACAGACTTGAATTTTAGATAGAGAAAGTTGCAAAAACTTATTGGCCACAGAATTAGTGTCAAAAACTATATTACATAATAAATACCCTAATTGATAATGAATGCATCCAAAGAAAAAATCAACACATGTAGCTTTAAATCTCTCTTGGATGATAAACCACCACCAACACACACACACACACGCACACACATGCTTGGCATCATATGGGCCTTGTTAAAGTCTTTTTAAGAGGTATTTTTAGGGCTTCACCATGCCAGCAGGTTATTGTTTGGTTATCTGCACCTTGGGAGGCCAGCTAGAGGATAACATCTTGTCTGTTGATGTTTGTAGGGACAGAGTGTAAGTGATAGCATTTCCACATTGAAACATACATCAGAGAAAGAAAGACGGGGAAAGTAATAGCGTTTATATGTGTAGCACGCTGTTTACATGTAACTCAGAGAGACAGAAATTTGTGATAATGTGCAAAGTGGTAGTCGCCCTCACGCATTTATCCTACATTATTACTGCAGACGATGTTTTCTTTAATGTTACACAGTAGAACCAAACTAGTGACACTCTTTTGTGTCTCAACCCAACCAACTAGTTACCAGACCGTTCCTTAGAAATTATGACAACTGAAAAGAGATGCAAAAACAAAACAATTCCTATTGAAAATAGAACCAAAGTGCAGCAATAGTTCAGCAAGCACGCAGTAAAGACTTCCTTAATGGCTTCATTTGTATGTGTGGTCACCTAAATAGTAGCAAGGGATTAATACGGCATGAAACCTTTACTAGTAAACTAGTCCCTGGACTTTACTTTTAAGGCCAGGCTGGTGCAAACCTGTCCTCACAGGCCAGGCTAAAGGGCCAGTTCATAATTGTACTTTGACACTTATCCGCTGCTTTGTTTACATAGTGATTTGAAGGCATTTTTTCATTCTAAAATTTGTCTGACCTTTTCATACAAGTACTGATCATGTGACAGCCAAACATGTTTGACATGTAATCTGTGGTCTTTTATTTATATTTGGAAAATTTGTAATACAGACCTGTAATTTGAATCATGGTTAAGTTCATAAATGTGTATTTTCCATATTAATATCAATTTCCTCAAGAAGTATGTGGATATAACCAAAATTTAGATGGTTAATGTAGTGCAGATTGTGTCTTTGAAGACAGGGATACATTAGGTAACATCTTTTTACACAGCCTCGCAATAATGTAAGAAAGGATGGAAAAATGGTATCTTAACAAAAACTCATTATTTTCATGTTTCATGTATTTCCCTTGTGAATAATGGAAGGACTTCCAGACCATGTAGAAAACCATTCAGAAAAAAATTATATTCATATTCTAATAAATGGACTCCAGTGAAATGTATGTTATCACTGCGACTGCATGGAAGTGATAGCAGACATTTTTTTCTTCTCCATAAAAGAGAGAGAGTAAGGTGTAAAGACACCTTGTAAGACATAAAATGTGCACAGGGTGGGAGCGTGAGAAGGAAGTAATGTGATGGCACATTTAATTAAACACAGCCACTGGAGACACATATCACACATTATGAGACCAAGTGGGATGTTGTAACATCATGTCTTTATGATCAGATCTCAAAAGTCACATTGAGAATAGGATAACTGTGGTTTTAACCCTTATTTATCCAGGCATGTTGACTAAAGCTGGGAACACACTAGAGGATTAACACCGTATTTGGATATTTAAAGGAGAGGAATCCCCGATTTGAGTTTACAGATTCAGTCTTAACCACCACAATCTGATCTGAGCCGCCTGATCATATCAAACATGTTTGATATTTACGAGCCGATGTCTGGACGGGTCCTGAAGTGTTTGGGGATCACAGATTCAATCCAAGAGCAAGAATTCCAATGCAGTTTTATGTAAATGGAAATAAACTTGAAACTTGAAACTTGACTGCCAAGAGCCAATGACGAGTTTACAGTGAGGTGAGGCACAAGAGTTATATTAAAAAGTTAATGTAATGATAATAATTGACTGCAGGGATAATAATTTGGGAACTCCTGTCCTATAATGAATGTAAGTTACAAGCCTAACTATCGTTACTTTTTTCTAACAAGCCTCCAACTCTCTCTGGGAAGTTTTCAGCCCATGTTGACCGGGTCTCTCCAGCCACGGCTTTACCCAAATTCTGTTTTTGTGTTTCTTTGCATTTTTTTTT
>NC_136012.1:21405026-21417526 GCF_048128805.1 Centroberyx gerrardi
CAAATGTAAATTCACTTAAAAAGTACTGGTCCAATGTGATCAAAATGACATTATTGTGCTTCCTGTCTTGATATTTAATGCATCCGGCAGTGATCGAATGATAGATGATGTCTTTTCACATCTCTAATCCCATAACTGAAGTCCATTTGACTCCTGTGGTTACAATGCAAATGCAAAGAAGCCATTTACAGCTTCAAAATATACCTAAAACTGTTACTGACTGACATTAGCTATCGCATACTGTCAGTGCTTACAGTAATAAAATCTCATCCAATCAACAAATCCAGGCGTTTAGCCCAGCGGGAAAACAGTAGCTCAGCAGGGGGTGTCATGCTGATTTTTAACCTTTATTTATCCGTAGAAATGTCTTTAAAAACACTCCGTTCTCTACACAAGTCTAGACTTAAACACAGGTTTTTTTTGTTTTTTTTTAAATGTGATTCATACAGATAAAGGTGTTGTTGAGCATGTAAACAGCTCACAGCTACACGCACTCACACCTGGAAGCTGCCCAGTGCATCCACAGTCTTCTACTGTCGGCCGCTGAGCAGCTTCACTGGAACAACTGGGGGTTAAGTGCCTTGCTCAGGAGCACACTGGCAACTCTGACAGCAATTGTCGAGAGAGGGGAGAGCGTTTCTAAATTGCGGACTGAGCCTTTAACGAGCGGCGGCCCGAGGGAGCAGATTCATTCATGTTGATACTGATTGGAACAGAGAGGAGTCATTTGCTCCAATCAGACCCGGTGTTGTTGAAACAGCCTCCTGGGTTCTGCTCTGTCGTTCGCTATTCTTCACTTTCTCTTTCTCTCGCTGTCTCTCTTCACCTCTCTCATTCTCTTTTCACTCCTCTCTCAGTAATTTACGTCGACTCTGGCCCTCTGACTCTCTCCTTTCTTTCTCTACACGCCTCTTCACACCTCTGTCTCTGCTTCTCTCTCTCTGATGGACACAAAAGACACTAGTTGAGTTCAGTAGAGGCCAAATCCTCTCTCCATGTCTCTGTCTCTCTCCCGCCTTGTCTCTTCTTTCTATCTCTATTCTCTCATTTCACATCTACTCTGTCTCTCTTTCCCCACCTCGCTCTGTTTTTCTGTCCGTCTGCGTGTCAGTTTGTCTCTCTTCTCTCTCTCCTCTCTCTGGATCCATGTTGGTAGATGTTTCCTAGAAAATCAGCCTTTGTTTAAACAGAGAGGATTGGCTGGCTAACTGGATGGATGGTGCTATACAGCCTGGGGGCATGAATGAAACCGCTAACCACATAATGACACTGAGGAACGCATTCACCAATGAAAGTCTTTGCTATAAATTCACTTAAAGAGTACCTGACATACGTTTGCCATTTGCGGACCCTATATCTCTTTATCCCTGTCTGTTTTGGTGCCTCTCTCTGCCCCTCTCTCTCTCTCTCTCTCTCTCTCTCTCAACATTGCTGGAAATGTTGTTTTGTAAAACGCTATTTGTTTGCCTTTCTCCGCGCCATCCCTCTCCCCATCTCTCCTCTCTTTAGATGATTTATTTGACTGTATTGCGGCGCTCGGCTCCAGTTTCAGGCGGCTCGGCCAACGTAAACCTTGTCACAACTCCGAATTCCTGACTAGGCTACAGCTTCCAGGCAGAGCTACAGCGGATCAGCGCTGGATAAATACACAAGATAAGCTGCACCAGAGCCGCACATAGCACAAGAGTTGGGCAAAGACCTGCTAACCATAGATGATGCGCAATGGGTGCTTAATCTGACAGAGGACTGGCGTGTGTAACGTGTATTTCGGCCATATTTAGTTTTTGTCTGACTGGTTGCATGCCATCCCCTCTTTCTCCAGTGTCTTTCTTGTCACTTTCTACTGTATAATTTAGAAATGAAATTAAGTTGTCAACTTATGAGGCCCACAATCACAAATGACAGCATTACATCACTAAAATCTATATACTCTACCTCCTGTGCAGCACAGAAATACTGCATGCCATGCTGCCTTAAAGGAAGGCAACACCACAAAACAACATGCATCTACTTTGGCAGGCCCATAGACAAACACAGGAGCGTCAGGGCTTCTAGTTAAAATTGCCGACTTTGCTTGGATATTTTTGTTTTCCTAAATTTGGGTTTCAAGATTTGTTATGGCAAAACTGTGTCACAAATCCCAGCACAGTGATTCTGTTATGCTGTTATGGGATTGCACAGGCTCGCATATTAGCTAGTGAACTCTGCTTATTTCCAAAAGCTGAGGTAACTATGGCTGCAGAGAGGAATGCCACTGTCCAAAACATAATGGATGACAACATTTTCAACCACAAATCAGTCAAGTCAAGTCAGCCATTCTTGTATGAACCACAATAGGCCTACTGCTGAAGAGATTTTGCAAAGGAAGCAAGCCGCTTCCCTGGGAGTTACTGGGACGGACGGAGGGTCTGTTAGCTCGGACTTACTGTGACTGGTGGAGCATGTGGGGAAAGTGTCCACCGTTGTCTTGCACTGTCCTCTTGCCATGAGGTCCTGCGTCCCTGTGCCATGTGTGTCCATATGTGCTTGTGTTACTATGAAAGTTGTCGAAATGTCTCTCAGTGCCGCCAAAACAAATTCCTATTCCTTTTTCTTTTCAAAATGCAAATACAAACTGTAAGTTATTTGGTAGCAGTGGGGCATTAATTCTCAGTTATTTCTTAATAGGTTGGATACGATAACATTCTCAAGAAAATCAACCTCTTCAATGGACTGAACAGAAAGTGAATTGAACCCCACCCTGGCCTCTATCCATTGTAAAGCATGAAGAAAGACACAGAAAGTCACAAGTGTGAAAATACGCCTGTGGTGGATCCGTACCCTTCTCCTGTATATTTATAATCTTCAAGCCAGGAACCTGCGGTCAAGCCAGGAATTCCCAGCCTTTTGTTTGTCCTATGAGACAGATTTGCCTAACCCTTGTGTGATCTATGGCTCTGGGCTGGCCTAGATCTGCCAGGGAGCCTAAACAGCCCAGAGCCCCTGGATCAGGGGTCGGGCAAACCTGTGGAGCCATTTCTACACCAATGAAACGAGGATTAGAGGGGAAACAGCAACTGGAGCCGCTACTGGGGCCACTGGTGTGTGTGAGAGTGTGTGAGTGTGTGTGTGTGTGAGAGAGAGAGAGAGAGAGAGAGATTTCAGGCATGCGAGTTTCTCTGTGTGTGAGTGTGTGTGTGTGTCTGTGTGAGCATGCATGCGCATGTGTGTGCATCCATGCATGTGAGTGTGTGTGTGTATGAGTGTATGTGCGTGCAGGTATATGTGTGTGTGTATGTGTGCTAGAGAGAGAGCATGCATGCATAAGTGTGCATATGCATGTGTGTCGATGCTTGTGCTTGTGCATCTGTGTGCATGTATGTGTATGTGCTTGTGTGTCTGCACCCTCATGGTTGCGCATGCATGTGTGTGTATGTATGTGTGTGTGTGTGTGTGTGTGTGTGACGCATGTGCCCGCCAACTGCACTGGGTCTAAGCCTGCCTGTAAGCCCTGAAAACATCCACTCTGGTGTTTTCCTACCAGTGTTTGATCAAGCTGACAGGAGACCATTGTTTAGGGCTGGGTGGGTTCAATCTTTGGGACCAAGTGCTGCTTGGCAGAAAAACAGCATTTCTGAGAGTTAGATACACAAATGGTAGCTGAGATCAGGGGTTTCATGACTTTTTCGTTCCAAGACCCAAGTAAGAAAAGTCACTGACCCTGTGAACCATGCTAACAATAACATCACTACTTTTGTCATTCGGGGATCCGCCCAAAGTAAGCTGTATTTGTACATGTTTTTAGGTCTTAACCCATAGTTTAAGAAACCAGGATGACAGTGAATCACAAAGTGAAGAATGCAATATTTATAGGTAATAATTTATTATTTGTGTATTTATTTGTTTGTAAATGTACTTGTAATTATTAGTTAACAAACATGAATTGAGAATAGTGGCTAAAAATGACAACCAATGGTTATGTGACGACATGGCAAATCAGCACTTTCCAAGAAGGATTTATTTATTTTTACATTTCATGAAAGACCGGCAGATCTGCAAAGTGTTTCCTTTCCTCTGTCTATCCAGCAGGATGAGTCTTGTCAAACTTGTCAAACCTTTTTAAGATGATTATTTTACATGTTTATATATCCAGTTTGGATTTGGAAGAAGAGCTTCCTCGTAGTTTATATCTTGCTTTTCTGACAAAATGTGAAAAGAGATGCCTAAAATGAGAAACAAAAGAACCCTAATCAATAACAGGCTGGTATAAACGAATGTCTTGGTTTGCTGCAGGGTGTCACATTTTAACAGAGTGATTATGGAGCAGATGAAAGGAAACCACATTCCCATGGTGATCACAAATCATCATTATGCTCATTATCTTTGAAAGTAATTAAGAGAGTAAAATTTTGTATCTTTCCACTATGCTACATTTGAACAAGCTGAAACTGTGAATATTATATGCAGCACCAGAAAGGCCAGAATAGATAAGCTAACACCAGAATGAGCTGGACAAGTTTTTAACCTTTATGTTTTGCTGAGCATGTTTCGTCTTTACAGCAATGCTCTGCTTCGCATTTGTACAGTTAGACATTCTTCTGCAGTTCACTTCACCGCAGTCTTCTACTGTTGGCCACTGAACAGCCACACTGGAGCAGCTGGGAGTTCAGTCCTTTGCTCAAGGGCACTTCAACGGCAGCTGCCAAGGGAGGAGATCGTTAATCACTCCCTTTCCCCGTGCAAGTTTTCCCAGACAGTCTAGGGATTCAAACGGTCACAAGTCTGCGTCTACATTTAGGCTACCGCTGCCCTCGGTGTGACACTGATTTATTCATCGTTTTAATATCATTTTCTTTGTATCATATATTGTTCTACTAATACCATCTACTAGTAACTCCACACATTTGATTCCCTGCCCATTGGACACATGAACAGGTGTATCAGTCTTATTTACAATGGAAAGGTAATGATCGCCTGGGGCAGGTATTCCAGGCTGGTACAGTGGTAATTAAAGTATTGCTAAGAAGCTGTGGACATACTGTGTCTTTATAGCAGTAATTAAGCTGACAGGTGGGCACACTGTGACACTATATTTCAAAGGCAATTAGTCTGACAGGGCAGTATAAATACCCAGAATAAGAGGTGGGTACACTCTTCATACTTTATGCCTTCAACCACTGGATTTCATACGATCAAACTGTTCCCAAAGGACTGCACAAAGAGGATGTTCCTCACAACTGTCTACTGAAAGTTACAGTGCCACCTAGTGGGGTGAAACAGTTACTTGCTGACTGTCATTTGCTGAAAAGCCACATAATTTTTGGAGAGCTCCAAATATTCTCATGGGAGCCTACTTTGACTCACTCATTTCATCACGGGGACAGCTCCCGGCCCGCCTAGACTGAGCAAGGGCACGTTTGAGTCTGAGATCCCAGGGAAGTCCAGACATTTGGGATTCAGCCAAAGAATATGTCTGTGTGAAACGCTATAAGGCCAGGGCTAAGAGCCCCATTAAGAGCGGGTTAAATGGGTTTAAAAATGCAGTTGGCCTCGGGTGAAGTTCAATGTGAAAAGGGTTTTAGTGCAGTATAAAACATAAAAGAGACAATTGGTATCACTTTTACAGACACAAATAGTGCAGACTAGTGCAGATGTGTGTGTGTGCACACAGGCACACACACACACACACACACACACTCACACACACTGCACAATAGAAGGATCTCCCCAGTCTGACAGTGTGGTTATCAGTCTGTCTCTCGTGTTTGTAGCCAGCATGGCCCACACTGCAGAAACCACTTCCCCTCCGCCACAATGGACAGAAGCAGAGGGAAGATAAAGACCTTAGGGGTCTTTCTCTCTCTCTCTGTCTCTCTCTCTCTCTCTCTCTCTCTCTCTCTCTCTCTCTCTCAGCCTCTTTTTCTATCTGTTAAATCTCTGACAGTGGTGGATGGGAAACCAAAAAGCAGCCTAAATACAGATGAAATTTTTTTTTTTTGTGATCATCGACTTCCAAATATATAGAGATTTTTGACTTTGTGGCTTGCCCAGAAAATGAGAACCATGTGGAGAGCTCAGAAGAAGAAGATGAGGAGGAAGAGAGGAGATATATAGCAGCCAAAAATGCTGAATTGTCATCCAACTGCCCTCCCTTCACACCACCAGACACCGACGAGCTGACAGCGATGACCAACCCCAGCGGAGATGACTCAGTGCTGGGGTGGAACATCGGGATGTTGGCTTCCTTTGTAAACCTTTATTTATTCAGGGGAAGTCTGCTGCACATGCAAGCTATTTTCAAGCAACGTACTACTTCACATTCACACAGCTGCACACATTCCCACCTGCAAGCTGCCCAGTATACAGCCATCTTTTACTGTTGGCTGCTGTTCAGGTCCACTGGAGCTGCTGGGGGTGGACTGCCTTGCTCAAGAGCATCTCAACATTTCGCTATTGAGAAAAGGGAGAGCATTACTCATTCTTTCCTGAACCAGATTTTCCCAGCTGGGGATTAAAGCCGGCGTTCTTCCAGGTACAAACGAGATGGGTGGGGTTTACTGTTCAGAACAATACTGAGAGTGTCAAGTTGGCACTCACAAAATATATTGTAGTATTTCGTGTTTCTCAAAATTAAGACCACATTTCTCATAAACCCCGCTGCTTCCTGTGGCAAAAAAGGATGTTACTACTTTGTCTCTACCTCCTCCTCCCTGGCGTCACTCCAGGTGCTTGAAGAACAACAAGAAGAGTAAGAGCCGATAACAGTCCCACCCCCAGCACGTTTAAACTATGCAGTTTGCATAGAGGAACTGAAATAAAGTTGTGCATTACTTGTAAACAGTTCCTGTTTTGTGCTGTAAAGCAATCTCCCTCTGTGCCGTAAGGAAATCCAGCAGAGCCGGCGGCACGGTGGTTACAAAGTGTGAAATGCAGAGTAGAGGCTGCCAATCTTCTCTGCGATGGTCTGATTTGTTTACGGTAATTATTCTGACGTCTCAAAATGAATGTAGGCCTTTAAAATGACTTCTGTGATTCTGCGGTGTCTTTAAGTTCTGAAACTCACTGTATTGCCCTGGAAAACTGGAAAACCCCACCATCTGTCATGTAAGTAAGTAGTTTCTGTGCATGCATCTGCTATGAAAATCATACTTTTTTGGTCTGCTTTGCTTCAGTAAAGTCAAATAAATCATGAGAATGTCTACTGTAACTGCAACTGTGTCTTTGTGTCGTTTGTGTGTGTGTGTGTGTGTGTGTGTGTGTGTGTGTGCGTGCGCGTGTGTGCACTGTACATACATTCTCACGTGTCTAAGCGTTACCGGAGCCGATGCCCGTAGCCTGATTAAAGGACAGCCGATACCCCAACATCAGTGGTTGCCATGGTAGTTAATTGGCACAAATTATCCCAGAGTGTGGCGGTCATTTCCTCGTTAAGTGCTTAGGGAGGTCGCAGCGGCTAGCGTTACACCAATCACAGGAAGTGTTCTCAATCAAGTCCTCAGATTACCGGGGCGGTTTGCCTGGGAAGGATCAAAAATGAGGCGTTCATTTCTCCCTCTCTTTCTCTGTTTCTCCATATTTTTGTGTTTCTCTCTCACTTTCTATCATTTCACTTCTGCATGTCTTTTTCTGTGTCTATAAATCACTCTCTATATATATCTCTTTACCACCTTTTCTCTGAACCTTTCTCTTGTATTCGCTCTCTGTTATACTCTCCATGATTTTGGATTTGAAAATAATGAATCTCTGCTTTCTGCCCTCTTCCCCAGGAGAAATCAGTGCTCATTATTTAAACTTTCCCAACTAAACAATGCAAGCCGTTCTCCCCATTTCCCTGATCCAGTATTCATCTCTCTCCCAACAATGTTCCTCTCTCCCTCTGTCTTTGTGTTTCTCTTTCTTATTACATCTTTGTCTTCATGTCTCTCCCTCTGCCACCTCTCTTCCTCCCACATTTATCTCTCTCTCTCTCTGTGTATCTCTGAATGTTTCTCTCTTACTTTCTCTCTCTCTCTGTATCTCTCTCCTCCTCGTTCTCGCTCCATTCTCATCTCAATTTCGTCTCTGGGTCGAAATGCCTGAGGCCTTAACAAGTGATTGCAGTTTTATTATTCTAAGGGAGGAGAAAGAGGAGGTGGAGGGAGGGGGGGGGGAAGAGCAAGTTAAAATAGGGAAGGAGAAGAGGAAGAGGGTGAGGAAGGGGAAGGATGGAAGAAGAGAGGGAGGGGAGCGAGATGTAAGAAGGGAGGGAGGGAAGGAAGGAAGAATGTGGTAGAGAGGGTTAGAAACAAAGAAGAAAGAGAGATGAAACATAGTTGAAGGAGAAAGAAAGGAGGGAGGAAAAGGGATAGGAGGTGGAAGATGGAAGAATGGAGGGAGGGAAGGAGGAGGGAGAGAGGCAGGATTGGGGAGAGGACAGGAGAGAGAAAGGGAGGATTAAATAGAAGTAGTGAGAACTCAAGATAAGTGGAGGATGGAAGAAGGGAGGAAGGGAAAGGATAAGAGGGATCAGGGATGAGAGAGAGAGAGAGAGAGAGAGGGAGGGAGGGAGGCGGAGGTGAGAGATGGAGGGGGAGAAAGAGAAGAGGGAACGAAGGGTTGTAAAAAGAAAGGGGGGAGCAGAGGATGGAGGGAGGAAAAGAGAAGGAAGGGAGGCGCTGCAGAGAGAAAGGGCAAAGCTGTTGTAAATGTTGGCACTTTGTCAAAAAATTCAGCTCGGACCAACAGCTTATCTTCTCCGGGACGGAATATTTAAGACTTTCTGCGGTATTAAAAATATGTGAAAAATGACATGGTTGTCATAATATTTGTAGAGGAAAATGTTTTTGAGGAATGACGGCTCCTCTGCCCTCCTCTCTCAGAGGAAGATTTACCGAGCGCTGATGTCTGGATAACTAATGACGTTTCATCGCAGCTGAAGTGATTAAAAAACAGCAGCGTTTTTTTTCTTTTTTTTTTTTTTGGGCTCCGTCTCAAAGCCTTATCAACACGCCGCATCTCGCTGAATGTAGAGAAGGGAGGATTTCAGCCACACACACACACACACACACACACACACATGGACACACACAACATACATTCATAAGTTCAGACTTCAAAAAATGCAGGCAAACACATCCACACGCACTCATACTCATGCATGTAAGAGCAACATCTACACACATACACTTATTCATACATATTTCAGCACACACACACACTCACACACACATCATACACACACCCACTCACACACACAAAAAAGTCATACATATATCTACACACACATGCTGATTGGGTCGACATGAAGTTGTGTCTAATTCTCTCTGTGTTGAGCGATGCAGACCACAGAGGAAGGGAATGTTTCTGCTTTACATCCACTTTAAATAATGAACAGTCAAACCATTATATGAAAGACCACACACACCACCTGCTGAGGCACTGACACGCACACACACACACACACGTACTGTACACACACACACACACACACACACACACACACACACACGCATACACAATACACTGTTATCTGATGTGTTTTTCAGATTTTTCGATGTTTTTCTGTGGTTGCCCGTTTTGTTCTGTTGTCTGTTTTGTAGTTTTTGTGCCTCACAATAGTTCCTTGATGATTCCTATCGCTTTAACTCATTTGCTTGCTTTCTTTATTGTTCCCAGTGTCTGTAGCTATGTTTCCGTCTATCTGTCAAGCGAATTTTATGCAAACTTTTGAAATATCGTTAAAAAAAGTGCAAACGAGAAGGCACTTTGAGAGCGCAGATCTCCGCCAACGCTGAACAATTCTCCAACTTGCTGTCACGTCCAAAGACATAATTCCTATCGCTTAAATGTTAAATTAAACAGATTTTTTTAGTTTCATAGTTGTGGCTAAAGATAATTGTCTCATGGCGGAAATCCCAGATCTGGATCACCACTCAAATCTAGTCAATTGTTCCTAGAGCCTTCAGAGCCAAGGCCTATCTGTTCACCAAATTTCATGGAAACCATTCATAAGGTTCTGAGATATCCTGCTGACAGACAGACAAACTGATTAACTAACTGGAACAACAACAACATAAACCTCCTTGTCGTAATTAGGTGCGTTTCTGTAAGCTGCACTGAAGTGAGTAAATAGACTTCCTGGACAGAAAATCCACAGTGCTGTGAAGACCAGAACACGATTCTTTTAACTAACTTGATTCTTTCTGTGCGACAGCAGTGACTTGATTAATTTGATTCACCTTTGTAAAACTGATTGTGGCCAACAGCAGTTTAAACCCCCCCTCTTCTTCTATTTCTTCAAAACAAAGTTTTTCCTTTTGTCACTTGTGGATGTTTTGGTCTTGTGTGTTCTGCTGTGCTCTCTAGTTACCCACTGTAATGTTTGATTTTCTCATTTAATTGAATGCAGTGTTAATGTTGCCTATGTGTAGGACTAATACATATCAGTGGGGTGTGATAATGCTCGTTTACTTCATAGTAAACTACAAAATGAAAATGAAATCCATGCTATAAGCTGGTAGCAGTCACTAAGCCAGGACCCACATCATGTTTTTGTGGAGATAAAACAGATGGAGGCCTATTCTCATTACTGATATACAACTTAAAACAAAAACTTTTTTTTTTCTCTCAAGCACAGAATCGTCTTGTGAGGAAGTAGCATGAACAATAGATTTCCTGCAACATCGTTGTCTATCCTCTGTGTCAGGAAGCGATCCCACATGTATGACATCATCAGTGGTGCTGCCCCTGACTACCTGGGCTCGCAGATAGTCCTGGTCCATACACAGCATGGACACCACACCGGGGCTAGTGTGCGCTCATGCAAGGTGCCACGAGTAAACAGCGTAGCTCGGAGCTCCTTTTTTTATACAGGGACCTTACTGTGGAACGGCCTTCCACTTAGCATCAAACTGTCAGAATCCAGAGGGGTTTTTAGAGGTCAGGTCCGGGCTCATCTCTGGGGTAAGATGACCAGATAGATAATGACAGGCAGGTCCTGTGAGCATATTGTGTTTTTTCTCCATCATTATGTTTTGATTTGTGAAATGCTGTTAGGACGTATTGATTTTGACTAAAAGGGAAGATACTAGGACAGGGATTGAAGTTTCATGTCTGTTGTTTTTATATTCAGGTTGTCTTTGGATTTTTGTTGCTTGTTGTTTTAGAGGATTCTATGGATGTTATGTGTTACTGTCTGTCCTGTTTTTCTGACATCAGGGACCATGTTGGAAATAAGTGTTCTCACTTTTACATGTTATCCCTTGGATTCATTGTCTTCTATATCCATTAATAAAATCAAATCAAATCAAATCAAATCTGATCCCCTTTTTAACACCTCACCCCCAAATATAACAAAAGCACCTAGACAGTCACAGTAAATGTTCATACACAACGTCCCTGACGCTTGACAACACTACACTCGAAATTATTGGCCTCCTCATTTGTAATGGAGCAGGTTTTGCTTTTATAGTAGATTGCCTACTAACTAAATACCATAATATGTGATGGCATCAAAGATCATCATGATAGCAAGGGTTTATGTATATGTATGTTTTGTATAGCCCTTAATCACAGTTACAGTTAAAGGGCTTCACAACAACTAATGAAACAATTAATGAAAACGACCCTGAAGCCAGTCAAGGTCCTGATAAATACACTTGGACTTTGCCAGTGCACCGGCAGAGGATCCCTACTTGACCCCACGTTCAAGCAGCGTGCCTTCAGTGATGCTAAAGCAGCAGATGAGGCAGTAAAAGGCATCACTGTGCTGCGAGGTACCAAGAGGAGGATGCACCCTGAAGGCTGAAGATGTTTCCCCCTCCACCTCTGCTGCTGCAGTGGCTCACTGCTGGCAGGATTTGGAGGAGAGGGCAGCAGGAGCGGTGACTGTCAGAAATCCCACATCAGACGCTAAATGAGATAAGGGGCTTTCTGGCAGAGCAACTGCTTCCCAGATCTGTGGCTCCCTTGGCCTGGTGGAAAACTAAGCAGATGGCCTATGAGAGGCTTACAGGAGTCGTGAAGATGAGATTTGTGTATTGTGGCCACTTCACTGCCATCAGTTTGTATTCTCCCAAACTGGCCCGGTCATTTCAGAGAGGAGAAATGGGAATAGACCTACTAAACTTCAGAAGATAGAGTTTCTTCAATGCATAACAAATACTTGGATAGAAACCTAGCTTGTGTGAAGCGGACTGTGACACTTAATGTGTAAAATACACTTCCAGAAAGACAAATACTGAAACAAACAGAGAGGCAGAGAAAAAGAGAAGGAGAGAGGCAGTCAGAAACACAGAGGAAAAGGAGACGAGAGAGAGAGAAACCATTTAATCATGTACTGTAATTTCAAGAAGGAAGTGACTGGATGTAATAAACAGAGACTAAACAAGATTTCTGCCCCGTTTGTCAAATATCTGATATCTCCTTCAGGGAGTTCACTGACCACCCAGCCAATGAGTTGACTGTATCACTCTCTGATATGGGAGAGGTTAGTTGTACGTCAGCGTCATGGCAACTATCTGACATATCGAATGACTGATCAT
>NC_136012.1:21422526-21452526 GCF_048128805.1 Centroberyx gerrardi
TCTGCATCTGTCTGCCGCATTTATGGGTGTGAGTTACAATATCACTGGGTTGTTAGTGTGTGTGTGTGTCTGTGTGTGTGTGTATAGGTGTGTGTGTCTATCGCATTTCCTGCATATGTGTGTGCAAAGAGTGTTTTGGGAATTCACGTTTGCATGTATATGTGAGTGTGTGTGTATGTGTGTGTGTGTTCATTCATATTTGCATCCACAAAACTTGTTCATTCGTGTGTGTGTGTGTGTATGTGTGTGCACATACACACTACTGTATGTCAGGGTCACTACACTTTGGCATCAGACAGAGGATATTTTCACGGGCGTCGCTAGGCAACTATCACCGTGGCGAGGGCCTATAGCGGGCGCAGACAGGAGTTCTATTGTGAGAGGTGTGGCGTTAAGGAAGCTGATCTCTGAGAAAATAAGACGGATATCAGACAAGAGATGTTCATCTCACCGCTGAACAGGGCTTCTGTGTGTGTGTGTGTGTGTGTGTGTGTGTGTGTGTGTGTGTGTGTGCGTGTGTGTGTGTGTGTTTTTAAGTGTGAGATGGAGGGAGAGAAAGTGAAGTGAGGAAGTGTGTGTTTGTGTGAGAAAGTGTGAGTAATAAAAGGAGAGAAAGTGTTTGTGTGTGTGTGTGTGTGTGTGAGTGTGTGTGTGTGTGTGTGTGACTATCTGAGATGTGGAGATGGGGAACAAAGCTGAAAAAAGAGATCAGGGCCATGCAGTGTCAACAAGGGGCAGCGTTGGGTGAAATATTCAGCACACACACACATAAACACATTCAATCTCTAACACAGCCTTGTTTTTTCTCTCTTTCTCACACACACACACACTCACTTACTGTCTCTTTCTCTCACATCCGTACACACACACCTTATTGTTCCTGGGTTTCCTGTTGTTTCCTGTGTCACCAGCAGAAAGTGTGTTTTCAGATAGATAAGGAGTAAACAAACACACACACACAGCTACGCTTCACTCTCAGTTGAACCCAGAGATTTCTGCTTCGATTGGAATTGGCAGTTTGCTCTCAAAAAAGATGCTGAAATCACGATGTGTTGCTGCTAACGAAACACATTGTGAACTTGAACTGTGTGGTTCCTTCTGCTTTCAGAGCAGTTTTGAGATATTCTGCATAAAAAAACACAGCTGCCAGTTACTTCACATTGGAAGAAATTAAGTTATAGAAAACAGCTACCCTCAAAAGAAATATAGTTTTGTTAACTATGGTTACTTAGGGAAATTAGTTCAAACTTATTTGTACAAAATGACCACAAATGCAGTGTTATTAAATGTGTGTTTGTTTGTTTGTAACGCTTTTTACAATGCTCACTGCGTAGGGAATTACAGTCTGCACTGTTTAGGCGGTGCAGAGACCTAAGAGCCCGACATAAGGGAAATACAGTCTGCGCTCATACACCAGGCAGTACGGTAGAAGTCAAATAAGCATCAACCGACTGGAGGCTGGTGCGCTGTACATCCACATAGCAGGAAGCAGCTTGGTGATTTTCCAACTGTACTGGCTAAGTCAGCACATGATTTAAATATTTAGTTCAGTTCAATTCAACAACACTGTGCTGCCACAGCACTATGGTGTTAACAGTTGGAGTTTTTAAAATTAAGTTCATCATCCAATCATGCATAACCCCCACCCACGCCAGCGATTAAAAAAGAAGAAGAAAATATTTCCCTTCTTTTCTTTTATTGCCAAAAATAGTCGATAGTTGCATTAGTTAACTATGCCTCAAAATCACAAAAAAGGAAAAAAACACTAAAAACTATGCAGATATGTTCTCTGATATCTGTTACTGCAAAATGTAGTTACTGTAAACCGCAGCAAAACCATCAGTGTTGAAAATAACCCCGATGTCAGTGTTTATAAGTCCAAACCCATCAGTTAATTTAACACTTTCAGACAGTTTTGAGCAGCCGGCCCGGAGTCATATCAGCTCTGTGAGTGGACAAACAACTCTCCACTCAACACTTGTCAAGTCCAAATAATTATCACTGAAAACACTTTGAAAAATTTGCTGTGTAGTTTAATTTCATGTATTGAAACTATTCCCCAACTCTAAACCTGACTGTGCGAGAAAAACTCATTTTTGAGCAAAATGTCTGAGGGAATCTTGTAATTCCAGAGAAATATGCTTTTGTCGATAAATGACTGTGCCATGAGATTGTTTCCAGTGTCTGTGTGGTTTTATAGGAACGACATCGCTGCTGCTGCAGAGAAACTTTGTCAGCAATGCTTTTCTCTTTCTTACTTGAATTGAAAGTCGACATGGTAATTTATGTGTTGAGTGAATTTCATTACCCGTGGGATATTGAAACATTTTATTTTTGATCAAAAACATACTTTTCGGAGATGTGTGGTGATTGTCAGACAACAGTGAGATTGTGTGTCATTTCAATATGTCATAAACATTTCATCATTTTTTGGGTGTGCGCTCCCACAAAACACCCTCACCTACAAATAGACTCCGGACCACACTTGATTATAGAACAAGTTTTTAATAAAAAGAAGGAAACAAGTCATTGAGCATAATAAAAAAGCCTTTCATGAGGGTGCGAAAGTGAATATTCAGCCAACACATCAGGTTGCAGGGCTGCGTTGACGCCTTTTAATAAAGAAACTGAAAGTAATAAGGCTGCGTGTCCGCCGGAAACCTCTCTTTACAGCGTTGGCTTCTTTTTCCTGTTTTGAGCAGAAAGGACACGCTGCTGCAGATTCCCAACAGTGCCGAAAGCCTCGCATGTTTTTTTAGC
This sequence comes from Centroberyx gerrardi, assembly GCF_048128805.1. Taxonomy (NCBI): domain Eukaryota; kingdom Metazoa; phylum Chordata; class Actinopteri; order Beryciformes; family Berycidae; genus Centroberyx; species Centroberyx gerrardi. The sequence continues at coordinate 21,425,287 of NC_136012.1, forward strand.
ACCGAGAGCGTTAGAAGTTACCAAAGATCTTCAGTGCCAGCAGCCCACACAAGCACGACTGACATTTAAATACAGTCGGGCTCTCTTCTCCCACCATACATGCTGCATTCATTGGCACCCAAACATTCATAAAGGTGACAACATCCTTTCTGAGAGTTGTCATAAAAATGCATTAAGGCTGAAAGTGCACCAGGAAGCAAGAAGTCAACTTATAGCAAAAGTGTTGCACTTCAAATGGGTTTTCAAAAGTGTCACAGCAACATCAGCCACAAACAGCACTTCACACAAGCGTTTATTTGGCGGTGCTAAAAGAGCAGATTTCGCTCTTCCCTTGTTTCCTTACCGATGTGATTTCATTTCATGACCTTAGTCCTGCCTGACAAGTGCAAAATGGACGAGAAGTTGCTTAAAGCCATTCAAAGCTTCCCACGTCTCTACAACTTTTAATTTGAAAGATGAAAGGAATAAGCATCTCAAAAACGATGCTTGGAAAGTGGTTGCATCCATCTTTGGGGTCGATGGTTAAGTTCTGAAGTAATGCTGAGATTTCGGTTCTGTTTATTTATGATTAAAAGAATAGTTCACTCAAAAATGATAATTCAGTCATTATCTGCTCCCCCCCAAGCGAGTTGAAACTCCTGTGAAGTTTGTTAGTCCATAAAACAATCACAGAGCTTTCCAGCACGGCTTCGCAGCAGCGTTCTCCGAAACAACTGATCCATAAAATGACGCCATACAGCCAACGATCGCACAGTGAGTGGAAAAGACCGATATTGACGCCATATTTTATTCACTACAGACAAAAAACTTTAGGAAAAACATTGTAGACCACTACATAGATGCAATCAGAGACTCTCACAGTATCAGTCAGAATAAAAGCGACACATCAATCAAGTTGATCGCAGTGTGAAGACATGATGAGAGTTGATTCATATTCATACGCTATTTACAATGTCCAGGTCATGTTCTGATTTTTAGAAACTCGACAGCTGGGATATCCCAATATTAGCCAGGATGCAAAGGCACATTACCATCTTAACATGTTAATTGATGTTTTTTATGGCCTGTGTAAGTTCAGATTTCATAGATAATATCTGGAAAACATTCATGTAATTCAAGTATTTATCCTGGGATATTTGTGATTGGGATACTGTAAGTGAAGATGTGTAATCAGCTTTTTCTGAATTTGACTTTACCTGGGATATGAGCTGGTGTGCAGAACACTCAAACACAATTATATATATATTATAAACGTCACTATTGGCAAACTAATAGGCAAATTAGTTTCACATTAGCAGTAATTTTCTAAGGGCCATAACAATGGGCACCATTTGAGTTTAGTTCCAAAGTGCTATATTTTCATTTTGGGTAAAAACATTACTTGAAGTTCATCATTTCTAAAATATAGAGGATCCACCGTGTTAAAGTGTTTTTAAAGTGTTTCCTTTTAAAATGACCATTAAATTTGAGCTACCGATTACTCTTGTTAAATGGTGTGTATCTCGTTTTGTCTTGAAACACTTCATTCTGAGGCAATGTGGAAGGGGGGAATTTTACTATAAAATATTACCAGGAGAGGTTTATTAATTTCACTTTGGTTCCTTGAAAAGCACTTATGTCATTCACATGTCTGTAATTTCAGTTTCCTCCATCCTTTCCAAGCTTCCGAGACAGTATTGCTCAACTGTGTTGCTTTAACATGTTGCCCTTGTACTATCATCTAAATTATATTATAAATCCATTCTTTATTCATTCATCCATCTGTCAATCTATCCATCTATTCTTCCATCCAGTCATCCAACCATTCCTTCCTACCTGCCTCCTCCTGTTAATTCATTTATTCGTCCCTTCCACCAATTCGTCCAAATTCCCTTTCCACCTTCCTTCCTTTATTTATTCATCCATTAATCCTTTCGTCCATCCACCCTTCCAAAGTTAATACCTTGGTTGTATCATTCAGTTGTTAAACTAACACAGCGACTCAAACAGCAGCAGCAGCAGGAGTTATTCCCATCGCAGACTGTCAAGTGATTCTCCTGTCATCAGAATGGAAAGAAAAAGTTTTATTAAAGAAAGTTTTACTAGTTTGGACCCGCGGTACAGCGCATGTTGAGGCATTAACAGGGGCAGCTCAATGGCTCTAAATTGGCCTATAAAAACAAAGTGAAACGTAACAGAAACCTGAATCTAATATAAAGGGAGAATGCTGAAATACATACAGTCTGAAAGAGCCTGTAAATCAACTGATTAGCCCTTTGCAGGAATGGTAAACAATATAAAAAGTAATAGCTCTGTATGCGCACACGTGTGTCCGCGCTTACATTTGTATGTAGTGTGTGCATGTGTGTGTGTGCGTGTGTGTGTAAAAAGTAATGGGCAGTAAGTCATAGTTGTAGTAATACTGTGGAATTCCTATGGACCTATAGCGGCGCTCACAGCCAATAAATACAGCCTGTTAAGCCGGGTTGATAACTTCGTCTCAGGACTCGTGATTTACAGGTGGACAAACACAAGGTAACTCTGGGCCTAGGTGTGTGTGTGTGTGTGTGTGTGTAAAAAGACCGACAGAAAGAGATAGAGAAGAGAGATTTACTGGTTGACAAACAGTGCCGAAAAAGGAGGTAGAGAGAGAGAAAGAATGAAAGAGAGAGAGAGAGGAGGTTGTCTTCACCCTGAAATTCCAGTCATTACAGTCATGATAGCGCTTTGGCCGAATGACCTCAGAGGAAAATTTGTAAAACCTGTACAGGTCTTTGTTTTTATTAACCCCCCCACCCCCCCGTCTAGCGCGTTAAAAATTACGAGAAGACAGTTAAAATGCTCTGCTTGCCTCGTCATCGATGATATATTTGGATATTATATGAACATCTGCGTACAACATGGATATATGGTGGATCAATGACTGGATAGGCGTGATCTAAAAAATGAAGTCTATATAAATAAGAGACTTTAGACTTTACTTGAAACAAGCTCCAAGTCCAGTCATTTTCGTATTTTGATTCTGTGGCATGTGGATTAATCTTTTGTCATTTTTTTTTATCAACTTTAATTCTGTTTTTTTCTTCATTTTTTGTTTCTCTCCAACACTGAAGGCCTTTGGCACAGGGAATAAGGCTGGCTTCAGATAAAGGCTTTAGTTTATTATCAACTTTTAGGTGAAAATCATGACGAGTTCTGGTGTTTCAGCAAGAACAGAAAGTAACAACCAAGGTGCTTTGGCTGTGAACTTTGGAATCAGTATGCAACGCTGACGTATTCCATCAATCTAACTTTTTTTAATAAAAAGAAGGAAGCCGGTCATTTTAGAGTCATAAAATCCTGTGTTTACGAGTGTGAGAAAGGGGAGATTTAGCCCGGGCGTTCAATTTTTGGATCTCGAATCGCCTCAAATGGTCAGAGTGCAAAGAGAGCAGAGAGAGAGCGAGAGAGAGGTGGGAAGATAGAAAGAGAGAGAGAGAGAAAGACTGGCAAAAGAAGAAAAACAGACAAGAGATGCAGGAAACGAGAGACAGGACAGAAAGAACGAGATAGAGCAAGAGGGAGAGAGAAAAGGTGGAAGAGGAAGAGAAAGAATTGACTGGAGATGGAGTAAAGGTCAGACAACAAACGAGACAGAAAGATAAAGAGGCACAGACTGAAATACACCCAGAAAAGGAAAGTTATTCAAGGGTTCTTTGATTTATCAGTTCTATACAGAACCGCTATCCTAACTAGAGTAAAGAGCCAAGTTTGCTTCATAAAAATTATTTTAATAACTGCCGATTTTGATAATTTCATGCATTCTCAAAGGGTTCTTTACTGCACCGTAAAGTTTCTATGAAGAATCTTTGTAAAGTGGTTTTCAAACATTTTCATGTCACAGACCTACAAATAGACACACATCAGGGCCACGGGCCTCCATTTTTTAAGATTCAGTCCCAAAGAATCCCACATGGGGAGATTTTTGTTTTTGTTGATTTACTATTGAATCGTAGAACTGTCTACACTGTACGTGGGGAGATAACATGGTGAGTGAAACCCATGATTAGAATAGTCACTCTTTCCGTGCGTTTAGACTGCGAGAGACTTGGTTGATGGGTTCTGATTGTGGGCGGTGCGAGAGACTCCAGTTGCATCTATGGTGGTCTCGTGCAGCTATAAAGTTTTGAACAGGTAAATCATGTATTTTTGCTGCTCCGGTATTGCCTTTCATAACATTATATTGTTTAAGTTAATAACAATAGCTGGCAAGCACTAAGGTAGCATTAATAGAAAATAAACAAACTCAATAAAATTACTGGTAAGTTTACCATCGACCCCAACAATGGATGCAGCCATTTTCCAAATAAAAGTTGTAGTGTGAATCTCTGTATAACCGTTATCAACTTTTCATCCATTTTATACTTGAGAAGAATCCGGAGGGATGCAGTTTGACACAGTTTGCTAACTGTGAGGTCTATCTGTAGTCTAGCTGAAGTCTAGCCTGGTGAGACCATCCTGATCACGTGACCTCACATTCTGTTTCGCTCCACGGATCAGTCTGGACTTCTAGCCGCCCACATCGATTTCCTGAAATTACAATGTAACCGGGCCAATCAGGGACTGCGTCGTAGTTGATGACGTGAAATACAGGCCACCGCTGGCAAAACAGTAATGGCGTCTACCGAAGCAACGAGCGGTAACGTTAACGTTAGTAACGTTAGTAGAGTAAACACAGCCATAAGTGCAGTTATTGCAGAAATAGACTCAATAACAACAATTAAACAAGAACAAGAGTATGCACTAGCGGAGTTTCTCGGCGGAAAAGACGTTTTCGCCGTTCTTCCGACTGGATTTGAATTTGGATTCGCTGATTGGCTGAAGGAGTTTGTCTGTCAAGGCAAGTACTCCCGCCCACTGAAATCGATGTGGGCGGCTAGAAGTCCAGACTGATCCGTGGAGCGAAACAGAATGTGAGGTCACGTGATCAGGATGGTCTTACCAGGCTAGCTGAAGTCCTCACTTATGTGTTGAAGTAACACTAGTTACCAAGTAGAGTTTCCCACCCCAAGTGCAATGTAAATTCAAAATGGCCACCGTGCAAGTGAGGTCAGTTTGGGATAATTCCAAATGAAGTAAATTATAGTGAAATTAAAATATTCCTCATTTTTTTGAGAACCGCGTGGAAGACCCTTAAGGACCCCACTTTGAGAACCATTGCTTTATTGCACCAAAAAGAGTCCTGCTATGGTACAAGCCATAACCTTTTACTGGTACTATGATGAACCCTTTTTGTTAAGAGTGTAGGGGGAGTGAGAGAAAGTGAGTTAGATATGGACCAAGTGTGAGAGATGGGGGGCTCAGAACATGAGCTCATGACTGCAGCGTTAGTGTAACATTAGTGTTAAGTGCTCGTAAAAAGCCTCTTTGCTCTGCATTACCTCAGAGCGTGTGGGAGAGAGAAATAAGTTAATAGTTTAGTTGTTATGAAAAACTTGGACTCACTTTTGATGTTCTTAAATGAAAGATCTCACAACAGAACGGAGGAGAAAGAGTACCAAAAAACACCTCAGAAACCCACCAACTCCCACACACATGCACACACACACACACACACACACACACACTCAACACGCATGGACCATCAACAACGGCACTAAAAATACCAAATAGCTGCAGTGCCCACACAAGCACAGTTGGCATCTGAACACGTGCAGTCAGAACCTCTCCTCCCACTGTACATATTGCACTTTGCAGCCCCCAAACGTTCATAAATGTGACACAATCACTTCTGAAAGTTGTTTTGAAAGAGGTTTAGTGCTGAATGTGCGCCGGGAAGCTTTCCTCACAGCGCTGGCTTCTTTTTCTTGTTGTTTGCAATGAACAGGATGTGCTGGTGCATGGTTTTCTCAATTTGTAACACTAGAGCGCCATCCTTCAAACTGGTCTTCAATAGTCGCACAGCAGCAGCAGCACCTCCAGCTATAAAGGAAGTACCTGTTGGACATACAAAATGACACAGGATGTGTTGTTCCTCACTAAACACATATTTACCAATATAAAGTATCTCTATCCGTTTTGCTATTTAATTGAGATGAACATCTATGTTGAAGCCTGGCTTAGATATTATAGGAAAGGGGATATCCAATGTTTTAAAAACTGACAAATAGGTAGATTTTTAAAGGGGCAGTAAGTTTTCCTTAACCGTTATAGACCTCCATCAGTGACCAGTCGGATAGACCTTATCTCTTTCTAGTGATAGGAATATTGTCAAGCTACTATGGCTTTGACTTTTGCATTTCTTGCTATTGGTTGATTGTAAAGTTGGAAATCTAGGAGTTGAAGCTTATTCTACTATTGCTGTGAATGGCAGTCAAGTGGCTCTGGATACGAGTTTCACCTAAATATGTTAAATGTAAATGTTAAGTGGATACAAATTGGTAGAGACCTGTTCATGTTTTACAAACTGAATCGTCTCTAATGATGAAAATAATCATGTTCAAACAGTATGTCCTTTATTTTGCCTGAACAGTGATGGTGGCAGGAGCATAGGAGAAGATCAGATAGCCGACAAGATGTGAGAAAATTCTGGCACACTTACTTGCAATTAAAATATTTTAATTAATAGGAAACCAAACAGCATTTTGGTCTTGTGACCTTGCTCAGATTTAGGCAGCAAGGTGGGCGTGGCGTAGTGAAAAGGGAGAGCAAGACACTGAATCGCTGCACTGTAACTGACCCTGACCTCTGACCTCCCTGTAGAGGGGGGCAAGCAAAAAGAGAATTTCCCTACGGGGATCAATAAAGTGACGCCTTATTATTACGATTATCAAGTGTTTTAATTGCAAGCAAGATAGTGTATGGGAAGTTTTATTCACACCTTTTGGGTAATGTGCTTCCATATTCTATGAAGTCATCCAAGCGCTGGTAAGTTGAGATCCATTTATTTTACAGTATATTCAAGCAACTGAAGCTATTTTTGGGACTTATTTTTGTCCTATATCTGATCTGCTTGCACAGTCATCATTTTCCCGGTCGAGGCCAACCCTTGGCCGTATTTAGGCTGACTCAGTAATGCCAAGAACAGGTTAACAGGTTAGGATACGCTAAGTCTCTGTTGGTTAGGTAATGTTTTGTTCTACTCTGTTCTGTATCATTCCATGCTTTTACAGCCAGCTCCATTACATTCTCCATACACTTTTATTTCCCCAGTCTGGGCTAAATATCTCTCGTTAGCTTAACAGGCCCCCTTGGTCTCTTGGACTGAAGTGTGTGTGTGTGTGTGTGTGTGTGTGTGTGTGTGTGTGTGTGTGTGTGTGTGTGTGTGAGAGAGAGAGAGGGGAGGGTTACCTGGTATCCAGATGTGGAACAAGTAGCTGTTTTAAATATAGTAGTTGTTTCCAAAAAAATTATGCCTTTTTGAAATCATTATGATCAGCATTACTATTATCTGTAGTAGCAGTAATAGTAACAGTAGTACTACTATTAGTGGTACTAGTAGTAGTAGTGGTAGTAGTAGAAAACACACACCTGCTGCATGGTAGAACTCCAGTAGAATTTTATTATTAACATTGTAGAGCTGCTTAGTTCCTATTTTGATTGATAGTTCCCAGTAGGTAACAATGGCTTGGTAATAACACAGCAGACATGGCTTTAAAATGGTGCTTTCTGCTGTAGAAGAGTGGGTGGTAAGTCCTTAGATTTCAGTGGACTGCTCTGACACCATGTGGGACTCGATGGGACTCATTGGTTCTGCTTATGACCTTTATTGCATACCATCACGCCCTCTGTGTATCTCTCTCCCAGCTTTCCTGTCGCTCTCTACTCCTGTATCATGTAGAAATGTCATCATGATAATGCAGAAAATCTCTGACAAGCAAACAGCAAAAACAATATTTAGAGAAATGGGAAAATGGGAAGTGAAGGGAAGTGAATTCCAGGTTAGAGCTAGGACAGTTTAGCCTGCCCCCTCTCTCCCTCTCTCTCTAGCCCCCTTTTCCTTGGTCCCTCTGTCCATCTCCCCCTCTCTCTCTCTCTCTCTCTCTCTCTCTCTCTCTCTCTCTCTCTCTCTCTCTCCGCAGCCGTTTTCCATTATCAGTGCCCAAACCAGCTTGTTAAAAAAAAGAGTGAAACTCAAACCACAGTTTTGAAAATTACAGAATTCCTTCATAAATGCCCAACCCTCCCCGCGGCTTCCCTGGGTTCAGGCCTGAGGTGAGACCGCCATACTACAAAACACACACACACACACACACACACACACATACACACACACACACTCAAACTCTCACACACACGGTACATACATAGACATAAACACCTAGAGATATATGCACACACGTACATATTCACACACAGACCTAGGCACACACACACACACACACACACACACACACACATACATATACATATACACGTACATTGGCACATACATACACACATACACCCACAAAGGCACATGCACACACACAATAGATACATACACAAACATGTACATGCACACACCAGCAAATATATACAAACACAAAAACACATGCACATGCAAAGACACACACACACACACACAGAGTACACAGTAATAGCCTTTTGGCCACATCGCCCTCTTTCCTTCCCTTCTTTCAAACTTCAACCAGACCCATTTCCTACACCAACTGAGGCTGCTGCATAGCAACCGGGCAGACCGTCCCTAGCAACAACAACATTATCACTCATTTGAGCTGTTTATGACAGCAGAGTAAAAATGAAACATTTGTCATTTCACACGTTGAGGGTTTGGTCTGAGTGCTTTCAAACTACAAACCCGCTCTGCTGTTTTACTCTTGAAGAATTTTGTTCCAAAAATGAGACAAGTGATGCAGTAAGTGACAGCTTCTTTATACACTTTGTTACTTTTTAAAGTATACTAGGTAGGTAACTAACTAACTAACTAACTTGGTTAAGAAAATATCACGTTTACAGGCTGGATCCTGTATCTTTCAGAGGTATTGGATGTTAAACATCTGATAATTGCTCATTAAAATGACTAGAGTAAGTATTTTGTAAGCAGAGGATCTTCTGTTATGTATCCAGTGAAGTAAGAGTAGGTCTGCTGACTGTGAAATGGGGAATATTGCAGATTTAAATGTTGCTTTCCATGTACAAAGCAATTTACTCTGTTGTTTCTTGGCTCCACTGGCCACTGCTGGTTCAGTCTCTATAATCATTGTAACCTATAGCTGGACTGTGGCTGAGCCAGATCCATCTTATACTGTAACACGGCCACAAACTGAGACTGTGAAACCAAATAAATGCATTGATTCTAAATCTAGTCACTTGAAGAAATACTGTCAAGCTGCATTAAAGCTCCAAATGGCAGCGAGAATTAACTGTTGGAAAAGTTTGAACGTCAATACTCAGAAATCCTGTAATGTGACATCAATAAACTGCACACAGCACGCTCATGCTCACCAACCTGGCCGGTCTTTGCACCAAAGACTACCGAAGAGACGAGAGAGGAAAAAGATCTAATGATGAGTCCAGCTTTCTCTGGACGGAGCGCTGCTCACTGCTGTTTAGGACACAGTTAGTATTTCGCTCTACAGCTTTGATCCGTCACTTGCAGTGGGCAGAGGGGTGTGCATACCCAACACCAGAATTTTAATGGGCAAATAGGGGTCTAATTAGTTAGTTAGACTTTTAAGACGGGTGTATATTTTTACATAAAAATCCTACCTGTTGCAGCTTTAAAGTGATATAGAAGAACAGTGAACTTTTACTTAACATCTCTTGTCAAATCTCTGTTCTTTCCCTCAGTGTTGAAAATAAATGTTGATATTTGGTGTGCTCATTATTATGAAATACTGGTGTTCTTTGCCAACAGCACTTGGCTGTTCAAATGTTTGGATCGGCCGGGTGAATACGGGCAGGTGTAGTGATACTGAATAAATGATGCTTTCCCATTCCTCAGCAGTTTCCATTAAAGTGCCCTTGTGTGTGTGTGTGTGTGTGTGTGTGTGTGTGGGTGTGTGTGCCCTCTTATCACCCAAACTGCTCCAGTTGAACTGCAGAGGCCAACAGTACAAAGCTGTAGTCGTACTGGACGGATCCCAGATGTGCTGAACTGTGAGTGTGAAGCCGTGTGCTGCTGAAAACAGCATGCGTTCTCAGTAAACTTTCTCTAGATAGATGGTGGTAAAGTCAAAATTGGAGGCGGAAAGCCAACCACTCCATGCCACGTTTAACTTTTGCTGGGCGGCCTGCACACAGCTAATGGAGACAAAGCATTTGATACTGGAGTAAGAAATAAGAATGGAATAACACCAAACCACGAGTATTTCACACATACATGCCATTCAGTTTCACTCTCCTTGCACAACTTCACGTATTGCTCCAGAGGGAAATTGGTGCACTTTGGCCGTAATTGTTTCAAAACTGCTAGCTAATTATGACCTTTTGAAAACAAACTGTGCAGATTGAATCTGACATTTCCCTGCGCCTGCAGAATATGAATGCCCTCTTGCACTGATAGAAGCCCAGTAAAACCTAATTACAAAAACAACCATGTCTTACCTAGTGCTTGAACTGGGCTGGAGGGCTACTTGGAGATGCTACTTGGTTAGTAACTGATACTTGGACTATTTTATGTTGTTGCAATTTTGGATTGTCCATGCTGCTCTTGTTTGGAATGTGGTGAAATGGTTATAAGATGCAACTTATCAGCTAAATAGTTTTAGGTTTTCTCACAGACCCTAGTCAGCCTTGAATCATGCAGCAGACAGACAGCCTACATGCTTCACATGCATGAGTTGTATTGCTATAGTCAGAGACTGGAAAAACTCAGCATCTCTCAGCCATAAATCATTATCAGTAGACGTAAACTTGAAGTCTCATATACGTCATACTTGTCTCACTCTGAAACTGCTATCTCAGTGGCATGTACAAAATTTCAAACTATTCATTCTTGTCATTCAAGAGCTTCCGCATCAGTCAGCTAAAGTAATGTTTTTTTATTGCATTTGGCTGTGTCTCTCCCCCTAAAAAGCAGACTGAGCACTAAGGAATTTACAAATTTGAATTACCAATTGGTCATAAAGCTAATACTTTGAGCAGAATATCAGAGATCAAATCTCTCTTTGCTAGACCTTACTGTAAAGAAGACATGGAATAAATACGGCATACAGAGAATTTAGATACAAATACACTGAAAAATGCAATGTGGAGAATAAAGGAGTGCTAAATTCAACCCTTTCAAATAAAACTTGTTTTTTTTAAAATATTTATTGAACATTTCAACACATCAATTATGTCTTAATTAATTGTTAACTCCCCTAAGAATTAAAAATGTGAATTGTTATCATGAAACAATGATAGCGGCAGGACATGCCAGCCAGTTTGCCACGTATGCCGTGCTTCCAGACAGAAAGCGTCCATATCACCCACTCACTGTCCTGCGGCTGATTTAAAATGACAGATTACCAGCTGCAGCACCAGTGGGGTTGCAGTGATGATCGGGACATGGAGGAATGCTTGTACGTGATTAGCTGCTGACAAGGGATGTTCCACACAGGCTGAGTTACGACCGTGTTCTCCTCTCAGACAAACAGGCAACCACTGTCACCACTGGCTGACCACTTGTCTCAGTTGTTCTGCTAATACAAAACAAATGGACTTCTGGCTTCTGGTGACGAGTTTGTGGGGGGCGGAGGGGATATTTAGAGTACAGCTAACTGTTTTAATTATGTTTCTACCTCATGCAAGAGCCGTTTATGTTGGGCAAGAGGTGAGAACCCACAGTAATTGTGTGTGTGTGTGTGTGTGTGTGTGTTAACATGCAGTATGTAGGTGTTGGCCACGGCTCTGGAACACATTATTATACACCTGAGTCTCTTCAGACTTACAAAACTCTGCACACACACACATGCCATGCACATGGAAACAGACATGGATTCAGAATTGATGGACACACACAGAAATGGACACATATGGTTACAGTCACACACACAAACACACACACACACAACACACACACATGCACGCTAAATAGCCTTTACCAGAAGAATAAGTTCCAGTCTACTGCCTTTCACAGAACATGAACTTCAATGGAGCGTTCTCAACCATATTCCCACCATCCGCCATGATGTGCCACTGGTATAAGAAGAAAAACAAGTTTTTATTAAAACATAGGTGTGTGTGTGTGTGTGTGTGTGTGTGTTCGTTCCCTTGATATGGTCCTCTGCTACCATCTAGTGGGGAATCAGTTTGGTCAATTTGTGTTTGTGTGGAAAAGTGGAAACAAGCTTTATAAGCCAACAAAGTCATTGCTTGCTGTTTGCTTGTCTCGTTTGCTCCCCAAAGGCTTCTTTACTTTACTTTTACTTTATGTATCCCACATGGCAGTCAAGTACATGTACATAACTGAAATGCATGAGCAGTTATGGTAGTTCCATTGAAAAAATAATCTACTAGAATCACTAGGAAAACACTAAATCACTAAGAAACATAAAAAAATGCTAAACACTAAAAACACTATGGCAGCTATTAGCGCCACACCATGCCAACCATTATGCATGTTCTCCACTGTAATGACTTGGGCTCATGTTTCAGCCAATATTGTATTGCAAGGGTGAGGATACAGACAAGATAAACATGTTTTAACCTTTATTTGTGGTTTGAAGGTATGTCCTTATAAGCAGGAAAGGGCTACATAAATGCTTTTTCCAACAGCAACCTCTTACACATTCATATAATTACACATAAAGCACATATTCACACCTAGGAGGTGCCTGGTAGAACCGCAGTCATCCACTGTTGGCTAGTGATAAACTGGAGCAGTTGTGCTCAATGTCTTTTCCCACTCTCAGCTGTAATTTACCAGCAAATGTAAGAAAAAAACAACATGTTTTTTTCATGGTTTTTGCTTTACTAAACACAATTTTCAAGTCAAGTCAAGTCAAATTTATTACCCACTAGGGGAAATTTAGTTGTAGCCAGGTATTAAAAACACATTCAATCCATCATAAAATACAACATGAAAGACAACATACCAGACAGGACACAGAGACAACAATACAATGCAGTACAGTGCAAGATCCCTTCATGTGAAGACAAAAGACGAACAAATTGCTGTGTGCAGAAAGTGCTTAGTACAGTCATTTGTGCAAATTCAGCCTTCTAATTGCAGTGCAAACAAAAGAGTCTTTGAATTTTTTAGTCCTCTGAGTTGGAACTCTATATCTTCTCCCTGAAGGTAGAAGCTCAAACTCCCTCTGCAGGGGGGGGGGGGGGTCAGTACAGTCCAACATGGCATGGGCCTTCCTTACGACCTGCCGATCGTAAAGGTCAGAGAGCTGTGCTTGGTTCACCCCAATAACTTTACTGGCCACTCTGACAAGCCGACCAAGCCTATTCTTATTGGCCAGATTCACGTTCCCAGACCACGCCACAATACAAAAAGACAGCACAGACTCAATAAAAGTTCTGTAGAACTCCCTCCTCATGTCCCTCAAGAATTAAATTCCTGTCGTCCTTTTGCTCCTCAACCTGATTTAAGTGTATTTTCACTCTAAAATGGGATGTTTTCGCCAGTTTTGGTTCTTTATTTTATTTTTCTAATTCCAGGTAGCATTGGAAAAGTCTTAAAAAGTGTTACATTTGTCTTTCTGAAAGCTGCAGATAGCCTTTCCCCAGCAGCTCAGACACACTCAGAGACTCTGGGGAGTTTGGGCTTCTGTCTCCTGCCGCTGAAATAAAACACAGTGGTTAAAGCCATAGACCTGGAGCACAGCCATAGACAATACTCTGCTGTATTTCACAGTTACACCAAATCATCTCTGTAAGTTGGCTGACAGTATTAAATGGCTGTCTAACTGATGTAAAGTACTGGATGTCCTAAAAAGTCCTTCAACTAAATTCAGACAGCACTGAGGCTGTTATGGCTCCAAACACAAGCTGTAACTTATTCATTTAAATTCATACTTAAAGCCTCTGATGTCTTTAAGAATTTAGGAGTTATCTTTGATTTGTGTTTAAATCTTGAGCATCATCCCAAAAAACTGGTTCAGACATGTTTTTACCAAGTTAGGAACATTGCAGAGATTAGATTTTTTTGCTGTAACATCATTTGACACCATATTGCATCCTGCTCTCCTGTCTTACTTATTTTAACTAGCTGTTAGGCAGACAAAATCAGTGACATCACTCACAAATCACTTTTTAAAGCACATTTTTACAGACAAGTATTTATATGACTTGTTTTCTTATCTTTTTCCTATTGTATTTGCGTGTTTTGTTCCTATGTAACCCTGTATTTAATTCATATCCTGTTTTATTATTTATCTTATTGGCTTTTATGAATTGTTTTATTGTGTGTTATGTACTTTTAACTGTGATACTATATTGTGACACCAATGACATTTTAGCACATAAAAACTTCATAGAGTGAAGGAAATCATCTTTCCTGTGAATTGTCCCTGAATTAGAAACCAGATGTTATATATGCGAATATGCTGAAGAGCCACTCTCTCCCAAAAGCTAAATCCCAGTGCAGAGAGGCTTGGTGAATGTAAAGTTAAAGGTGTGTGTCGGGGAAACAATAGAATAGAATAGAAATTATTATTATTTGGCTTTTTATTTTGCAGGTTGGAAAGTTGTCTTTGGTTGGCGTAAGTGTAATATTCAAATTCCATGGTATTCTGTTCTATTCTGTTCTGTTCTATTCTATTCTATTCTATTCTATTCTATTCTAAGTTTAGCTTATCAAGGACTTGACTAGAAGACCAATTTTGGCCATTTAGTCCCACAAATCACTGTATTTAGTGTATCCCATAGTGTTTAGTAAAAGCTACTTTACTGTAGATTAAGCTACAGTATTTTGGAAATGAGTCGATTGAATAATCAACAAAGCACTCTGGATGGGCATTTTCCAGATGTTTGCCCATCATGCCAAGCAAAGTCAAGTCAAGTGTATTTCTGTCGCCCTTCATCACACAGCATGTCGGTCTCAAACATAGACTGGTCTCAAAGGACTTTACAGAGAGCGAGCCTACCTAGATCTAACTAATCAACAATGAAGCACAAAATGAAATGATGCAATACAGTATGCAACAAAATCAAACACAAGAAAACAAAACACATGTTCAAAATCCATAACAGGTCATCTACTGCTCCTCAGGACTGGGTGCTTCTCAGCACCCGGTCCTTCCACCCTGATGATGATGAAGTCATGGCTGCTTCTCTCTTCCCCATATCACCAGAAGGTGGCGCTGCTGCTCTACTGCGTTCCAAGGGCCAAGCTACATGAGTAGAATAGAGTAGAACAGAACAGAATAGGACAGAATACAATAGAATAGGACAGAGCAGGGGCTATGTTGCAAGGAGTGTTGTTGAAAATAGAATAGAATAGAATTGAGCAGGGATCAACTGCTTGTTGTCAACAATCATTGACATTCCCCAGAAAATAAGAAACCACTGCTTTTTGCTCAAGTGCATTTTATTGATTTATGTGCTACTGATGTATCTGTGTACAGTTCTGTGTTGCTGTTTATTGCCGTGTGTGTGTGTGTGTGTGAGAGAGAGAGAGAGAGAGAGAGAGAGAGAGAGAGAGAGAGAAAGAGAGAGAGAGAGACTGGGATTGCCTCCTGCAGGAAAATCTTTTTTCACCAATTCTCTGAAGATTTTGTTGGACTGTCCTATGGGATTCTGAAAATCCTGCAGGACGTCTTCAGAAACCAACATACAGTCTAATGCAGTACTTCTCAAACTGGGGGTCGCGAGATGATTTATGGGATAGGAAAAAAACATTATTAACAAGTATTTCATTTATTATCTTGCATACTTTGTCAGATTTTTCTCTCATTTTTGCTTTTTTCTCGTGACATAGTGAATAGTTTCAGCCTCCAGGCCTCTTTTGAAAGCAAATAAAACAACCTGAAAGGGGAAAAGCCAGAAAAGTTTGAGAACCACTGCTATAGTAAATTATTTTTTTTAAAGCAGCATTGACATAGTAACGACATGAGGTGGCGGTGTTGCTCTACAATGTTCCAAGCAAAGCCAGCAAAGCTACATAATGGAATAGAATAGAATAGAATAGAATAGACAGCCACACTGCATGGTTTAAAATAGGATAGAATGGAATTAAAGAAAGGGGCTCACAACTTTTCTTTTTATGTTGCGTACTACAGGTTGTTTCTCAGGTATATTAGACTTGAAACACAATAAGTATATAATATACTGTATATTGATTGAAGTGTGCAAAAGAAGGTGAAAAGAAGAAGAAGAAGAGGGAGAAGAAGAAGCAGGTGGCATCCTGGTGGCTCAGTATACCTGTGACCGCAACCCAGGGTTTGAATCCAGCCTGGGACCTTTGTCTTGTGTCATCACCCTTTTTCTCCCCCACTCTTTCCAGTCTCTCTCTACTTCTAATAATGCCGAAAAATGCCCCAAAAATAAAAATAAACAAAAAATACATGATAATGATGATGTAAACTGTTGCTGTTCTAGAAGTGCAAAGGACATGAAAGAGAATTGCAGTTTCTGATGCAGTGTGAAAGCAGTTTCCAGCTTTCCCCTTAAGGATCAAACCGGGTTTAGCTGTTCAGTGTTTATGTCACAGAGTCTCGGCCAAAACAAAACAACATCAATGTGTTTCTTTTCGCATGTTGTTGCCAGCAGACATGATTAGTCCGTTCAGTTAAACAGTTGATTCTTTTGATGATGTGTTATAAACATAAACCTTCAAATGATTCTTATAGCAATTCTATTTTCATGCTGGCCGTCTGGTATTTATTTATAATGGCATAAGTGGCGTCACTTATAGAATAGAATAGAACAGAACAGAATAGAATAGAATAGAATAGAATAGAATAGAATAGCGATTATTTTTTCTTTGTTGGTTGGAAATTTGTTTTAGGTTAACCTAAGCGTGATCTTCTCTTCTCTTCTCTTCTCTTCTCTTCTCTTCTCTTCTCTTCTCTTCTCTTCTCTTCTCTTCTCTTGTTTGCAGACTGATCAAGTTTAGCTTATCAAGGACTTGACTAGAAGACCAATTTTAGCCATTTAGTCTCACAAATCACTGTTTATGTCTTAAGTATAGTGTATCTCATAGTGTTGCTACTGAAGATTAAGCTACAGTATATTGGAAATTGATAGATGGAAATAATCAATAATGCTAAAACTAATAAAGGTAGACCTAATAGTAAGCAAGGGATTCCCAAACGTTTTCACATCAAGGCTCCCCAAAAGTATATGTAATTAAATAGCCTATGTAATAACAGAAAAAATGCAACTATTCCTCATTTTGCTGAATGACCGCGGGAACCCTCCACTCGGACCCCTGGGTGTCCCCGGACCCCACTTTTGAAACCACTGCTGTAAACTACAAATGATTTAAGTTAATTTGAGTTAATGGTCACAACCCCCCTCCTAACCCCTCCCCAGCCCCTCCAAATTTGTCCAGTACTTTCCTGCTCCCGGATTGGCCCGCTCTCTGATTGGCCCGCTCTCTGATTGGCTGAAAGTTCCGTGCTGGTACAGACCGTCGACGCTGTTTGTTTTCTCGCCTGCGGCTGAAACTTGGACGGCAAAATCGCTGCTGGAGGCAACGTAGAAATAGAAATCAAGTTTTCATTGAGATAATTGTCTGATTTGTTTATTCCAACAGGCGGAAATATAGGTAATAGTTTTTGTCTCTGCTCCCGGTCCCGGTTACTGCTCTCCCTCGGGCGATTTACATGCGGACTGTCATTCAGAAATACTACAGCCCGCATTTTGAGCGCTCACGTGTTTGACCTTACTCCATATACTATTCATATATAAGCGTTTATTCTCATATTTGCATTTTTTCCGGCCGTTTAGTCGTAGCCTACTTTGTGTCCATCTCTCCGAGTCGACTTCACAGGCTGCAGGCTGAAGTTTGGTTCACTGACAGGCGCGTCTTTCCACATTTGTGATTTGTTTTCTCGGTTTGATCCACGGGTCAGATTATGGACTGAAATCAAGATTATTCGAAGGAAGGTGAAGAAGTTTTTGGGGGGACAAAGCATGGTTTACCAGCAGGTCACCAGTGGATAACAGACTGAGTGGATAACAGACTGAGGATATCTCATCACTGCTGGGAATTACAAAGTAAGTCCGACTTTATTAATAAGCCTGAATCACCATAATATTGCTGTGATATTCCCATAAGGGTTTAAAGTGTGTCTGTGGGGCTCATACTAAGTTTATAGTGATCTTATTATACGTAATGGTATTTTTTGAATCTCATATGGTATCGCTATAATATTCCTAGAAGTTTTCTACAGGCACTCAACGTTACACTGTATAGGCTATGCGGTAATGAATAGTAACTTTATAGTGGCCTTATCCTACTTTATGGTATTTTTCATTTCTAGTTAGCAGGGGGTTTTGCTGTGCTGTAGGCTTTTCTGTGATGCCATTTTTGACCCGGAGCAGCTGCGTGATATTTTAAAGTTTAACTGATAATTGTGCAGTATCCTTATAATATTCATCATAGGATTGCTATAGGTATTTAAGTTCGTAAAGAAAGAAATGTAATTTCTGTGAATAACTGAGTTGGAACCTGGTATTATAAGGCATTTTTGTTAAGATCACTGTGTTCATGAAGTGGTTACAACTACATTAGATGGCACATTCACACAGCACAGTGATTTGGTAAAGGAAGGTGATAGCGCCAATCATTTTAAAGATCAATCATGTGTATTATTGATGCTTAGATTGTTACCAAGTGGTAAATAAAAAGGTGTTTAAACAATGAGCTCCAGTCGGTGATCATCATAAGGCAAACAACCATCAATATTGACCAAATCAATTATGTTTCAAATTGAGCATTTTTTATGCTTTCCCCCCTTAAAATATCATCTTCTCATCATTTTCACCAGCTTTTCACTGCTTACTATGATGTATTTAAGTGATAAAGATTTCTATCAGCTTAAAAAGATCAATGAACTCCATTCTGCAAATAAAAAGGTGGGTAAACTGAGCTCATAGCTGGGTTGAAAATCCACTGTGATTGTCACACATCATGAAATCAATTTCCCATAGTTCAGCTCTGGAATATGTGAAGCAGTTTCTGGTGAGCTGAGAAGCTGCGGTTGACAGATCTGATCAAAGATACAGCATGTGAAGTATTGAAATGAGATCTGGTACGGTTCAGGGGAGAATTCATGTGGCGGAAAGATTAAAACCCAGTGTAAGGAGAGACAAATCAACAGGTGGACAAAATAACTCAGTGAGGAAAATAGTTTGCCTTCCAGAAAATCTCTGCTCCTGTGCCATAGTTTGAATATATTTATGGTAGTGTCCAGGCTTTTGTAGATCCAGATAATTCTTAGGAGGCAGAAAACACTGGAGAGAATAGAATAGAATAGAAGAGAATAGAGAGTTTTGTGACAGTTGGGAGGGGAAGGCATGCACCCTTCTGCAGGCTTATGCTGTGTAATGAGATTTGTATTTTTTATTTTTTTTAAAGCAGTGAAAGCAATTGTGCCTTCAAATTGAAAAAGTCTTCCTCTGGAAACTTTAGCCTAGTCGGCTTTTGAAAGGATTTCCACAGGAATTAGTGGTGATGCAACGAGAGACAGTGACACTAAAGAATCAGTAACACATATAAAAGACTTAACCAGACAACACAGCATTGCAGGCACATCTGTGTAAGGCAATGTCATATGTTTTATCCTATCTTATATTTAAAAGGCAGTGTGTGGTTGTTTGTCATAATGGAATTTGGGTTTCCTTGAACTTATGGTTTCTTTCTAAGGTCAGATAGAAACAGGAAATATTACTTTATGTTTAATTTTTGGCATGGGCCTAATTCACTCAAACATCTGTTATGGGATGTGCACTGTGGATAACCCCAATGACATACCTGCTATACTCTCCCCTCCTCTAAAATCTAAGCCAGGTTTCTAAATAGGCTAGAGTGAGCTAGTCAATTTTGGTTTACTTCCACTACTCTTAACAGCCATTTGGCAGCAACAATTCCAAAAATCCAGTTGGTAGAATAGTGAAAGTGGCTAGTGATTTTTTTGGGGTTACACCAGCCACTGTGGACAAACACAATTGCTCTCGCTGCATCAGATTATTGGTGAATGTGTGATTTACCTACAGAGATGTATTCCAAAACATCATATGGCCATTTCAAGCAGAAAAAGCATTATTCAATATCCCTTAAAAATAGAGGATCCAGTCCATACATCTTGTTAGTCATCTGCTATTCTTTAAAAAGTAACAGCATTTGTTTTAATGTGTTTTTTTCAGAGAAGGAGCAACTTTTTCCAAATGTTGGATGTGTCATTTTGGAACAAAACTTTTCACACCTTTGTTGACTGTTTTCTCTCAGGTTAAAGAGGTTGAGGCAGCGACCTTCCTCCTCATTACACCAGAATGGAGCTTCTCTGGGTCTGTTTACTGGTGCTGGAGATGGTGCTGATGTCCAGCGCTGCCAGGGGTGAGTAACAGCTACAGTCAGGTTGTAGCTTAGGAAATGTTAATTCAACATCCGCATTATCATCATCATCATCATCAGTAATAGCAATAACAGCAAAAATCGCTACAACTGACATAGTAGTGTAAAGAGTGGTCACCATTGAAGAAGTTCCCCCAGGTTCAATCTATCCTACTCACTATCCTGAAGAACTTTCCCAAAAGTTCCTCTGGGGTGGAGCAAAAGTACTGCAGTGGAGTTTCAAATGTTTGCATCCTCGCTATGTTGCTGCTGCACTTTAGTTCCAACCCCAGGAGGAACTGTTTGGAGAATCCTGCAGTAATGAAACATGGTGGATTCAGGGTGGGGAACCACAACTGTCTGTGGTTCCAGAAGCAGCGGTCTTAACCGCTACATGGTGCAGGGGCAGTTTTCTGTTGGAGCAGCTGGTATGGACACAAAGCAACCTGCCACTCACCAAAACCCAAAGCATGATGGGAGGACAGTAGCGGTGTACCCCTTCCACTTTTTCTGGAACTTTTTGGATTGTCCTGCCTTGAAGAACTTGCTCTGATCCTGTTGTGGCTTTGATTGAACTGGATGCATTTGCTTGTAATGTTTTTCATTTTGTAATAACTAGGGATTCTTGCCCTTGTGTGAACTTTACTCAATGAATGCTCTTGCTGTTTGTTGCTCCTGGATTATTGGTGCACCCTTGGCTTTGAGTGGCCATTCGGTGACTGACTTACTGTTGCATTTGCTTGCTGGAAGTTACAGACTCTCGTATACCTTCTTACGCTATTTTTCCACTACCTGAAAGTTTGCCATGATGCTGGCTCCTTGGCTACTGCAGAAAATGAAATCCTTCATCTCTAAATCTCAGTTCAACTACCTAGTTAAATTAGAATAAAAATGTTGTGATACTTTATTGATCCCCATAGGGAAATTCTCTTTTGTTCTCTTGGGAGTCAGTGTCTTGCTCATGGACACTTCAGCACGGTGGGTGCTTGCCGACACGGGTGCTTGAACCTGGGTCTTCCGGTTGAAAGACGGTCGCCCTTCTCAGTACACCACCCTGCTGCCTTCAACAAAGCTAAACAAAAAACAAAACAACACAAAATATGCACGCATAGATGAGACAGGACCCCCAGGCTGAAGGCAGGATGCGCAGACGTTGGTGGCGTTGGCGCCCGTGGGTGAGATCAGACCGGCGATGAGGGTTCAGCGGGAACAAAGCCGCATTCAGCGAGGCGAGGCCGAGCCAGCGTGCAGACACGGGGCCGAAAGTAAACACAGGGCCATAGACCGCAATGAGATGAGATTAGATTAGCCTATTAGGGATGTTTGCTGTGCAATGCCACAGCGTTTCCTCCCCCTCGCCGCCTGCAGCCTGTGAATGAAACCAGGGCAGCCAGCAGGGAGAGGGAGAAGGGAGGGGGGTAAGTGTTAGGAGAGAGAGGAGAGAGATGGAAAGAGAGGAAAAGAGAGTGAAGGAGAGAAAGAAAAAAGGAGGAAAAGGAGAAAGGACAAGAGAGGGGAGAACAGGGAAGGAATGTAAGAAAGGATGTAGGGAAGATAGAAGAGAAAGGAGGGGTGAGAAGAGAGAGGGAGTAGGAAAGGAAAGAAGGCAACTGAGGGGGAAGGGGTGAGGGTGAAGGAGGGAGTAAGAATGGACAAGGGGAGGAAACAGAATATAGGAGGGGGTGGGAGAGAGAGAGGGCAGGAGAGGACAAGAGGAGAGAGA
Source organism: Centroberyx gerrardi (assembly GCF_048128805.1). Taxonomy (NCBI): domain Eukaryota; kingdom Metazoa; phylum Chordata; class Actinopteri; order Beryciformes; family Berycidae; genus Centroberyx; species Centroberyx gerrardi. Next base: position 21,447,405 of record NC_136012.1, read on the forward strand.
GAGAGAGGACAAAGAAGAGAGAGGGAACAAGATGCCATTATATACATGCTAGAAACTAGAGCGGCTCTTCAGGTCTGAGGCCACAGCTTTATGCTAATGTAACGGCTCATTGATTAAGTCTTGTTGCTTATCTTGTGATAGATTAGAGTTTTCTCCTGTGCTGGCGCTGCGTTTAAACAAAGTGAAAAGTCTAGCTGAAGCTGCTGTCAAGTGGGGAAAAAAAATCCATAGTGTTTGTATTTCTTCAGGCAATTGTAATACAGTGCAATATTCAAAATCGAAGTGTGGACTTGTTTGTATGTTAGGTAACGTTTGATTGCTTTGCTTTGATTAGTGAAAATGCAAGGATCAATTTGTGGCAAAGGAATGAGGGAAAAAACAGCTGATGTGCACCAACTTTGAAATGGAAGTAGATTTCTCTGTCCTCTGTGACATTGTGTAAGACTAGAGAGATAGGCAGCTGAGAGAGATCAGCTGATAGTCGTCTATGAACTTGAGAATTTGTTGGTTTGAACTTGGATAATGCAGCATGACATCCATTCTCTCTCTCCCTCTCTCTTCCTCAGTCTTCCCTGTCTTCCCTCCACTGTATAATATATAACAAAGCAGAAAAATAATCTGAAGAATTGACAGTATTGAAAGTAACCATTTTTTTAACCTTTATCAATCCAGGGAAAGTATACTGAACACATATGCTCTTTTCCAGCAACACCCTGCTTCACATTCATACAGTTCCACACATTTACACCTGGAAGCCTCCCAGTACAACCTCAGTCTTCACTTTCCTGAGCTGGTTCAGACATTTAAACCAGCAACATCCCACGTCTCTAATCTCCAAGCTATCACAGCCCTCTATGGCTGCAAGAAGAAAAGCTATAAATATAAAAATGACCCCCAAAACAGTGTATCTTACACTCTTTTATACCAAAGATCCCCACAATACAGCCTTTGGGAAGGTGGACAAGCAGGACAGCTGTCCCAGTCCCTCAGCATACTGTGGGCCAAGCAGCACCATACAGAAATGGGACACTTTAGTTACTTTAATAAATCATCACTGAGGCAGAAAATATCAAGTTTTGTCCTTAGGCCTGGGAATATTTAAGCTGTCCCTGGATCACTCACTAGAGCCGTATTTGACTAATTGGAAAAATGTTGTTGTACTTAGAAATGATTCAACACATATTACTGACTTAGAGGCATGATGAGAAGTGAGGCAAACCCATTATTAGAATTTCCATTCTTTCAGTGCAACATCTCATTCTGTTAACAAGTAAACAAAATTAATAGCGAAAGTCAAACCGTTTTCTGTGGAGGCCTTGGGGCCTTTTCAAGGACCCAACTCAAGAACAAACCATTTAGAAAGGAGAACAGCGAGATAAGGCAGAGGAAAAAAATGTCAAAAAGAAAAACCTAGAGGGAGAAAAATGGTGAAAGAGCTTTCTTTGTCAGGCCGTCTTGTTGCATTCTCTGCTGCACTCTTAAGAAATTACACGGAGAAACTGTTTCATTAGTGACTTGGGGATTCCAGAGATATCCCAGAGAAATATGCATACCGAAGGAGGGTTGCCAGGCGACCATATAAACAATGAACAATAAACAGCAAAGCATCATAAGACACATCAGGTCACTTAAGACGGAAAACATGAACTCTCTGTAGCCGGGTCGGCCTGGGCAACCCCTTCACACACAAGGTTCAGTTACAGTAAATGTAAATATGCTACTGGCCCGCTGTGGGACTTTGAATTAGCCATAAGAGGCTGTACTGTACTGTCATTACATGTTGCATCGTGCCTAACAACGCCTCTTAACTCTTCTAAAATCGCTGGAAAGCACAGAAGAACTTGTTGCTCTCATGAAACGGTGGTAACACAACATTGTATTGAAAAAGAAATAACTCAGTTGTTCAATAAATGTTATTTTTAATCATTAATAATTGAATAATAGCAATAATTAGATGGTATTCTTCCACCAGAAAATATAGTTCTGGAACAGTAGCAAAACAAAGTGGTTGCTAAGCGACACATAAGTACTGGTGTGAGTGATGATTTTCAACAGTTTTGAATGGGGCTCTGCCAGTCAGTTCCGAGCAGGGTTGTGGAGCAAACATGGCTGCCACTGCACTACAAAGGCCAAACTGTTTTAATGAATGTTAGTGGAAGTTAGTTTTCCCGGTGTGTCCTTGGGGGTGCATGTGTGTGTGTGTGTGTGCGTGTGTGTGTGTGTGTGTGTGTGTGTGGGGGGGGGGGGCATCAGATGACTGGTATTTTCCACTGCGAACGCCGATCAGTGAGCGGAAGCAGAAACGGAGGAATGGCTAAGAGTTTTGCTTGGCTGCTGCTGGAGTCAGAGATGGAGAGAGAGAATGATGGAGGGAGAGAGAGAAGAGGAGAGAGAGAAAGAGGAGTGAGAGAGAAAGAGGCATGATAGACAAGGGGAGAGAGAGAAAGAGAGGAACAAAAAAGGTTGAGAGACAGAGAGAGAGAGACATTTAGGCCCTTATTGCAGCAGTTGCCAGAAGCACATGAACTGCACTCAACAGGCTTACACAACCACACTGCCTACACCAGCATCTAGGCCTGTGTGTGTGTGTGTGTGTGTGTGTGTGTGTGTGTGTGTCATTAAGCATGAGACTGAGCAGCTGAGAGATTAGCATTCTCCCGTTAGCTGGCTGGCAATGAACTCTAGTATTGGGGTCAATGCGTAGTAGTCGGCCAGTGCCTTCTGGGCTACCTGTGGCTTTGGACAGAGTTCAAATGTGCAGAGCATAAAGGAAAAATCCACCCTAAAACACTTCAATACTGTTTAAAAAAAACAGCTACTAGCCTGCTGATGTATCATACGTTTCTGGGCCCATTTAGCATTAATGGTAAACATCAGCTTTTGGTTTCAATGCATGTGCACAGACCTTCATACACTATTTGTGCATGTGATGAAAAATTTCACGTGCATGTAAGATGATTATCACCATGTCAAATTGTATTTACATTAGCCAGCTGTTAAGCGTTTCATGCTCAAACAACTGGAGCAGGGCAGAGAGGATAAAACCAACGTGGTACTAAATTAACCCTGGGGGGATTTTTTTTTCCGTTTACCCCCTGCAAGGATGCCTGTGATGTTATGTATTCAACTCGGCTCACGACCTAGATGTCGTCTCCTCTTTTTCTCCCATCTTTCCTGTTTGCTGCTATCCGCTGAAGCAGATTTGTCTTACATGTCTTAGAAAATAAAGAAAAGGATATACCCAGAAATGCGAGACGAGGAGTGTGGGTTTGTATTTGTGGTTTCCTGGTGCACGCTTTGTTCTAAACAATGCAATGTTTTCCAGGTTTATGATTCCAGCCTGTGGACCACCCGTTATCCAGAGGGAGAGAGAGAGAGAGAGAGAGACAAACAGACAGAGAGAGAGAGAGACAAACAGAGAGACAGAGTGAGACAAAGAGAGAGTTCACAAGTGTAAAGAGACACAAATGCAGAAAGAGAGAGAGAGAGAGAGAGAGAGCATCTTCATTGCTCAAAGTGTAAGTGTAAACAAGCACATGCAGATGCTGGAGACGTATACAACTAGAAGACACTGCCCATAAATACGACTCAACAGATGTAAACACACACACACGGAGCCCACAATGTCTTTACAACCTCCTGTCCCACATCCTCATTACTTAGGACTGTAATTAGCATGCTAACGCTAACAGTGCTAGGTGGGAGAACACTGTGGTTAGGTTAACAGTCTTGGGGAGGAGGCACACAGTTAGTAGAGGAGCAAGCATTGGCTAACTAGCAAGTTGAGGAGTACTTCAGTTGAGTAAATGACTGACTAGCAAGACAACCGAGTCAAATAGAGTATATTATTCCAGACAGTCCTTCCATTTGGATTTCCTAGAAGGAAACGTGGGCAAGTTTATGTGAAGTTATGCTGCTAACTTTCTGTGTTGGCAAACTAGCTAGCTAACATAGCCATCGTTGACATTAGCAGTTGCATGGGGGACAGTATTTTACATTTTGCAAATTAAAATCTCATGACCACTGGAGCTCACAGAGGTTGCATTTACGACCTGCAGTACCAGCTGGAAATTTCTGACTTCCAAACTTTGAAAGGAACGCAGCATAAATGGTGGTTAAGCAACAGCTAACTAGCAAGGCTAACAAGTTGAATAATGTGGCAAGTGGCAAATAGCACCTAAGTTAAGTTAAGTTTATTTTATTTGGCATGGACATCACAGTAGCATTAGAATTGTAACATACATTTATGCACAAGGACCAGATGCACTAACTAGCTTCAGTAGCAATATAGGTACCATGAAGGTCCTCCTTGCTAAAACATGAGGTGGTAAATTGTATTCCACACAACGCAAAACACCTTTTGCCAGGCATTTAAATCAAGTTGACTCTCCATGACTGCATCAATATTTCAGAATGGCCCCAGCAGGAATTGAACCCCTAACCCTGGTGGCAGCCTGCGATGCCACTGTCTAAATGAAAATGGTTTAATCTTTGATGAATCACTGAGCCTTTATGTTTACACCCATGCTGCTGCTTACTTGCCCGCACTCTGTCTTATAAACAACAGCTAGCTAAAGTAAACACTATATAACATTTTGTAATATTATAACAGCATTTTATAATATTTGAGTAACAATTTTATGACATAGTGGTGGTAGACATCTGCCTGCCTCTTCATGTGAAGAATGGGAGGGAGAGAGAGAGAGAGAGAGAGAGATAAAGAGGAGAGAGAGCATCTTAATTCCTGAAAGAGTAAACAACTGCATACCACAGACAGATGCTTCAAACACACTGCCTTAACTCAATGTAAACACACACACATACACTCACACATTAGTGCATCCTCTCCAGCCTGCTCCTGTTGTTTAAGCATGCAACGCCTCCCGAGTCACAGCTAGCTATCGTAAATACCATTTGACATGCTGATAACCATTTTATGATGTGGGAGTGCTGGTGGGCATCTGCCTGGCTCTCAGTTTGTCTCGGTTTCCCCATGGTTAGAAATGGAAGGGTTGGATCCAAGCTAGGATAAACTTCATCCTCCTCATCGACCATAGAGGAAGGGTTCTTTTTCTTTTTCACTTTTTCAGCTTGAAAACCCAGATGAAAAATGTATTTTCTC
>NC_136012.1:21462526-21480026 GCF_048128805.1 Centroberyx gerrardi
TGTGATTTACTATCTGACAAAGTTCGCAAAATGTCAGTGTTATTGTTACTCTTCAATGAATGAATGAATGAATGAATTCATCAATCAATAAGCCAATCTTCATTCTTTATAGCGCATTATCTACAAATGATGCAATTGCAAGTGCTTCAGAGTTGATATAGGTGTTCAAATTAAATGAACCATGATGTGAAACGAACCTCAACACGTCAGATGGGTATTTTGGAGACACTCTGTCATCACAGGAAACAGGTGTGGCGTTTTAACATGCTAACTGTCAAATTGTTAAAATCTCATTTCCCCAGCGCCTTTGTCTGTGAGACACACGAGTAACAGAGAAAACATCATTATAATGTTGAGCAATTACCAGATCATTTTTCAACAAGTGATGACTGTTGCGTTGGTAATGGACTGTTGAGGATGTCTCCAGCTCTGCCCACTGTCTGCAGTTTTTGTTTATGTTTCACAAAGTGACGCCATGCAAACTCACTGCAAGTTTATGGAAAGAAAAGCACTCAGTCATGGTTTATATTCAAGTTAAAATGACAGTTTCTTGTCCGAGCTGCAGTTTACCTGTAAATCCTCAAAAGTTAGCAGGTACTTGTTAAATTATTTATATAGATGATTCTTCCTCTCTTTTTGTCATCTTACTCTCTCTTTCTTCCTTCCTTATTCCATCACTTTAGTCACACTCTCTTAATCCTACTCCTAGGTGTTTGAGTGTCTTTTCTGCTAACCTATCCCTCCCTCTCTATTTCCCTCTCCCTCTTTTTCTTCCCTTCCTTCCTTCTCTGCCCTTAATCTACATTTGTGTAATAGGCGCTAGTTTTTACTGCGCACACACACACACACACACACACACACAGACACATGAGTGCATACTGTGCATAATGTGGTTTCAGTAAAGCACTTTATAAGCTTTAAAAGAATGTCCTGGGTTCAAACCACCCTCAGGTTCTTGGCGGTTTGCAGGACTTTATGTTCTCTCTCTGTCTCCACTTCCTCAGAAAGCTCGTTCACTAGCTGAAGCTCTGTTTATTTTGAGACCGTGGACTGCAGCTTTAAAGATGACTTAACATTTGCTGTGAATTTGAACATGACAGAAATTTAAGTCTGTTATTTAATTCACCAGGCACTTGTCATGATTTGGGGAAAAATTGTTTCTGTATTGGCACTGCAGTTAAAGGGAAACTTCGGTATTTTTCAACCTGGACCCATCTTTTTGTGTCTAAGTAACTAAAGGGGACAACAATTTTTGAAATTGGTCCAGTATTGAGCGAGATCGCTTCAGCCGGCAGCCGCGAAACGGACTGCAATGTAATCCGACGGGGCAAATGTGAACCGTCAATGTACGTCCACTAAAAGTTCTTGTTTTTGCCACTGACAGGCTCAGATTGTTATTATAAGTGTCTGACAACATAATGGAAAGGACCCTACAGAGAAATGAAACGTTTTTCTTTACCTTTCGCTTGATCCGGTCTGTTTGTTATTGTGTGTAACCAAGTCTCGCTCAAGGAGAAGTCTGGCTCCAAGTCTCGCGAGAGTTTAGTTGTTGCAGGAAGACAACGGTGGAAACGTGAGTGAGAGTTGGAGAGAGGAGTGCCAGGAGGAGTTTGTTGTGTTGGAGTACAGAAAGCGTAGCTTAGTGTTATCTGAAAGATTTTCAAAATTTCAAAATGACATAGTGGCCTATTTCTTAAACAGCTGTTGGTGTTTTTTCTTAAAATGTGTTGGTAGCCACAAGCTAGCTTGTTAGGCTGTAGCTAGCGATACCCATGAGTTACGATAACTGAAGGAGAAATATAGACATTTTTTCCCGTAACGGCATAAAGAAGAACATTTCCAAATGTCACAGTATCCTACAATAGATATTTTCCTTGTTCCTCAATGAAATTAATTGCTTTCATAAATCTTTTCTGCTGTATTCACTGGGTGGGACACTCCATTAGAAATGATTCATACTTTTTTTTTCAGGCCCGGGACCTAAATTGGGCAAATTTATTGCTCTTGTCAGGCATGTACCCAACAGGGAAAAGGTCTGTGGTTGATTTTTGCACCCAACCCATAGTTCAAGAAGAAATTAAAATGAAATTTAAACATTGTTCATTGTTTTTGGAAGGGACAACAACAAGACTAGATGGTGATTATGTTCCTACTTTGATGATGTCTGTATATTTGCATGTGTGGTGTTTGGTTATTGAAGGTTGGAGAAACACTAATTGCGCTAATTGTTTGAGCTGAAATCTTCTCCTCCCTCTTTTTTTTCGACATGGCAGCTTGTGATGGATGTCTTGTAAACAAGTGTCTTGATTTCCTGATTTGGTTTTCCCTCCGCTGCAAGCAGACAGGTGCAGCAGGGCGAAGAAAAGAGAGGTGGAACAATATAACTAGTTATTAGAAGGGCTGGGGTGAAAGGAGAGAGAGAGAGAACGAGAGCGGTAGAGAGATGAAGATGGGGAGAAATAGGGGGAGCGAGAGAATAAGAATGAGAGAAAGAAAGAACGAGAGGAAGAGAGGATCTGACATTATAATCAGGACATAAAAGAATATTTACATACGGTGAAAAGGAATAGTGAGACGAAAGTCAGAAAAAGGGATTACAGCAAGTTTTACGCCTTATTTTGTGTGTGTGAGTGTGAGAGTGTGTGTGTGTGTGTGTGTGAGTGAGAGAGTGTGTGTGTGTGTTCTGAGAAAGCCGAGGGTGTGAGTCGCTGAATGGATCAGGTTGCCTTACCAACCACTCAGCAGATTCCGCAAAGTTTTTCTCGCCGCTGTGTGTGTGTGTGTGTGTGTGTGTGCGTGTGTTAGAGAGAGAGAGAGAGTGAGAGAGAGAGAAAGAGAGAAAGTTTGTGGGATTCAAAAATTCAACATCAGCATTGAAAGACACACACACATATATGCACACACACAACTTAAATTTTAATAAACTCAGTAGTTTTAGAGTGACATTAGACGTCAATACCTGGCAAAGCTGTAACAGACCTTTTAATATTAGCTACATAACCGTGTGTGTGTGTGTGTGTGTGTGTATGAGCACATCTATGTGTGCATATGTGTGTGGCTCATGCCCTAGTTAACAGTTTCAGTGTGAATTTATAAGTCATTTTGTGTGTGTGTGTGTGTGTAAGCGTGGGTCTTAAATGTGAGCATGTAAGTCATTGTGTACGTGTGTGTCCTCTTTTGTGTGTGTGTGTGGGAGTGTGTGTGTGTGTCAATTGTAGGCCATTAGTGTTGTAGGTGTATCCTCCCCAGCCTCAGGCCTAGTGTTAACTGTCAAGACGGAGTAACAAGTAACAGTTAACCTATTGATGGGGTGGAAGTGACTGTGTCAGAACGAGAGAGAGAGAGTGTGTGTGTGTGTGTGTGTGTGTGTGTATGTATGCACCTGAGGAAGACAGCCTAATGTGCATCCATCAGTCTACCTGTTGCCCAAGGGCGAGGGAAAGCAACTGAGTGTGTGTGTGTGTGTGTGTGTGTTGGTGTGCGTAAGCGAACTAGTGGAAGAGAGAGAGTTTTCCTAGCCATGTAATGATGAGGCGGTCTCCACTTGTTTCCACAGTGTGAAGCAGCTTGATGAAGCATTACACAACAGCTAGGTCCAGCTAATGTGACGTTATGCAACTTGTTCCACCTAAGCAGTCATAATCAATTAGGAGAAAATGGACTGGATGAAAGGATTCAAGCTTATGAAGAGAATTCAGGCACAAAAACATAACGGCATGGAATTAGAGGATTTGGGCGAAAGTGTTGCGTAAATACGGTGTTTGGGTAATTTGAGTAGCACACACACACACACACACACACACACACACGCATTCATGTGCATGGATAACCCTTTTGCCTGTTGTATAAACTCTGAGCTTAGTTAAAAATACAACAGAGATAGAGAGAGAGAGATGGAGCGAGAGAAAGACGTAATTTTTACTTTTATGACTGATCACAGTAATAATGACCTCTTGATGACAGCTGACCCAGGCACGTGTACATACACACACACACACACACACACACACACATACAGACACTTTCTTTCTACCACATACACACACACATAGCTCTACCTAGCACAGTACATCAACGCTGCGTCCTGCTGTTAAGCGTTCTCCATCAAAAGCATTCCTCGGCTCTCCCCTCTCGCTCCAGTCTCACTTGCATGCCAACAACAACGTTGTGTTGGACTCTTTGTAAACCCATCTGACTCTAAGACCAGTGGAACGTTAAGGGCATTAAAAGACCAAATCCTTGATCCGAAGCAAAACAAAAAGGGTAGCCCCGACCGCCACGCGTGGCCAAAATACGCAGCACAAAAAACTACCAGCTTAGAAAGTATTTTTTTCAGCATTTTTCAGAAAATAATGTATTTGGACTCTGAATTTTGTTTTCAAATTATCTTGCTGCGTTTTTGCTGGTTTCAAGAAACCTCATGTGTGTCTTTGTTATGCAGAGTCAGTGTTCACTGTGCGACTCCTCATGTTAAAGCAGGTTACAGATTATGAATTGTCAGCCAATTATAGCAGTGCATTTTTTTTAGTTCTGCTAGACAGTCTAGACTGGACCAGTCATGACTCAACTGAACTGGACTAGACATTAGACTAGACTAGACTAGACCAGATTAGATGGGATTAAATTAGATTAGATTGGACTAGACTGAACTGGACGGGACTAGAGTTTACTGGATTTGACCATACTAGATTGGACTGGACTGGACTAGTATAGACTATACCGGACTAGACTGGATTACATTAGACTAGATTAGACTGGACTAGACTACACTAGACTAGACTAGTTTTAACTAGACTGGACCAGACTATACTACAGAATACTATAGTATGCTATACCTACTACACTTACTATACGACTCGATACTAAACGACTCTATACTGAACAATATGACTTTGTGCTATACTATCACCAAATTGACTCTGATGTAGAAAGGAATAGAATAAATGGAATGGAATAGAATAGAATAGAATAGAATAGAGTATTTTCAGCAGCAGCAGCAGTACTCTTGGGTGAGTTTGGGAGCAGATGTGAATGTATGAACTGATGTTTGTTGTGCTTCAGTTTGCTTTTCTAAGCAACTCTTCACCTTCCATCCATACTGAGGATGTGGAGTGCTGAGTTGGAAAGGTCTGCCTCTGTGGGAGTAGTGTGTGGGTGTGGGTGTGTGAGTGTGTGTGTGTGTGTGTGTGTGTGTGTGTGTGTGTGTGTGGGTTTGTGTGTGACGTGGGCTGTATTTTCCTGTCATTAGGCTGGAGCATACCAGACATGCACGTCTAGCCTACCTACACACTCCCTGCTGCCTACCGTATAAGGGGAAAGAGAGGGAGTGTGTGCACGGTGTGTATTTGTGTGTGTGTGTGTGTGTGTGTGTGTGTGTGTGTGTGAGTGTGTGTTTGTGTGTGTGTGTGCATCCAGAGACAGACAAACAATCTTCAAGGTGCTTTAGATTGTCGTGTGTGGAGCCAATTGCAGCCAAGGGAGTGCAGTTAGCCCCAAATGGACTAAACAGACTGGAGTTTTAAAGGCCTGCAATTTTCTCTGCTCCCACACACACGCACACACACACACACACACACACACACACACACACACAAACACACATACATACATACATGTAGCCACCAACACACAAACACAGACATAGGCATGCAGAGACACAGACATAATCAGATTCGAAAATACAGTAACATCAACAACCACACACTCTCTCTCTCTCTCTCTCTCTCTCTCTCTCTCTCTCTCTCTCTCTCTCTCTCTCTCTCTCTCACACTCACACGCACACACACACACTCACACACACACAGGAGCATTCGCATACCAGCATACACACATACAGTATGTTCCCTTCTATGTCAATGTACACTGACATGTAGACCTACATGCATTTACACAACCCTAACAACAATAACAACTATACATGTATATCACTTTTCTTACATAAATCAACATTCAGCAGCACAGACATGGCTAAAAATACACACACATGTGCAAAGACGCACACACACATGCACACACACACACACACACACACGCACACAGTGACCCTGCCTCTTGTGAAAGAGAAGAAAAGATTTTTTGCTCGCTTCAGTTTCATCCCTCTGGAGACAGATTAAACAGACTTTTACTTCGGTCATGGAGAGGAGAGGAGGAGGAGGAGGAGGAGGACAAGGAGGTGAAGAAGGGAGGGAGGGAATAAGGGAGGAGTGGAGGCTGCTGCTGTGTGTTCCCTTCATCAGAGAGAGAGGGAGGAGAGGAGGGAGAGCGGAGGAGGCTAACTGTTGAAAGTTGAGAGGTTCAGGTAGAGGTTCTGCTCCTGGGATCCTTTGGGGGAGAGGCTGAGGTGTGTGTGTGTGTGCGTGTGTGTGTGTGTGTGCGTGTGTGTGTGTGTGTAGATCTGAAACTGGGCTCTGTCTCAAACAGAAGGCAGGAGAGAAATAAATCAACCAGGACAGAGAGAGAGAGAATCATACTGCAATGAAACGAAGGTGGATAGTGTGAATGAGTGTGATGAAAGGAAGAGAAAAGAGAGAGAGGGAAGGAAAGAGAGCGAAAGAGAGAGGAGAAGTGATGACGGGAATAAAAGAGGACAGGAGGAGGTAACAAGGGAGGCAGAAGGAAGAGGGGCTAAAGGGCGAGAAAGGAGAGAGGTAGCAGGGGAGTAGCAAGAGTTCAGGAGAATGAGATTTCAATCTGTTAGAGAGAGGGAGGAAAATATAGAAAGAGAGAGAGAGGAAAATAGAGGTGGGTACAGGAAAAGAAAAGAAACAGAAATAGAGAGTGAGAGAAAATGAGATTAAAAGAAAGAAGGAGAGAGAGCGAAAGAGGGAGAAATAACGAGGATACAAATTCAGGCAGAAAGCAAGGGAAAAATAAAAACAAATAAAGGAAGAGTATGAGAGAGAAAATGAGAGTTAAAGAAAGAGGGAGAGAGGAGTAGAAGGAGAGAGAGAAATAGAGAGAGGGAGGAATACATAGTAAGTGAGAGAGCGAAAGTGGAACATAGGGAGGAAAGGAGGTGGAAGAAAGCAGAAGAGAGTAAAAGATGGAGAAATAACGAGGATACAAATACAGACAGGAAGGAAAGGGAAAAACAGAAATGGAAGAAGAGTGTGAGAGAGAGAAAATGGGAGTAAAAGAAAGAGAGAGAGAGAAGGAGAAAGAGAAAGCAAGGAAAATATAGAAAGAGAGCGGGAGAAATGTGGAGGAAAGAGCAGAAATGACCGAGAGAAAGAGGGAGAAATAACAAGAGAGAAGGGAAGGGAAAAGGAGAGAAACGGAGAGAGAAAATGGGAGTAAAAGGAAGAGAGAGAGAGAAGGAAAAAGAGAAAGTGAGGAATATATAGAAAGAGAGAAGGAGGGGGGTAGAGGAAAGAGCAGAAATGAGCGAGAGAAAGATAAATAACAAGAGAAGGGAAGTGAAGGATAAGAAAATTGGAGTAAAAGAGGAGAGGAGAGAGAAAGCAAGGAATATATAGAAAGAGAGAAGGTAGAGGAAAGAGCAGAAATGAGTGAGAGAAAGAGGGAGAAATAGAAAATAGAGAGGAGAGAAGGGAAGGGAAAAGAAGAGAAAACGGGAGTAAAAGAAGAAGAAGAGAGAAGGAAAGAGAGAGAGAGAGAGAGAGCGAGCCTCCTGTCTGGCCCCTGATGAGAAAGCCATACAGCTGAGCACATTTCCCCCCCCCCCGTCCCGGGAACGAGAGGAAAGAGAGGAGGATGGAGGGAGGGAGGGAGGGAGTGAATACCTCTCTGTGACTAATGTCTTTTTCACACGTTTAACCTCCATCCATCCATCATTGTGTCCACCTCCAGCTCTCTCTGTAAAAACAGCAGCCGGCTGTGACAGAAAATACCGAGAGCTCTACTGTAACCGCTCTACTGTTTCACTCTGTCTGTTCTCATCTCTCCTGCTTCTGCTTTATTTACACCGCTCTCCACTCTCCTCCTGCATGTTTAAGTAATAATCCGCGAGATCCTTGTGTTTTTTTTTTTGGTTTTTTTTGGCGGCATCTTTGGTGCTCAGCAGCCCGTCGCTGTGGTGTTTCTGCACTGCGCCTCCCAGAGGTCACCTGTCAATCAAACAGTGTGTACCTTTACTGTGACGTCTTTTTCCTGGGATTTTCTGTCGATGGCGTTTCAGTTTCTAAATATCTAATTGCGATTATTTTGACTGATATTACAATTGCGATATGATTTGCGATATTAGAGGGAATGATCATTTTTACATCATTATTCTCATTTTCATTGAAAAACGTGTTAAAATGATTATGGTGTGATTTTTGCGGGGATCTGTACCAAACAAAGATGTTTTCTTAAGTCTGTAGAATATGATGTGTAGGCCAGGACATCTCTGCAGCACGACAATATTTAATTCAAAATGGTATTTTGACACAAATATTGCGCCTCCTGCGATTTGAAAATTGCAGTAGGTCATATTGCGATTTTGACAAAATTTGGATTAATTGTTCAGCCCTGTGCCAGAGGATTTTTCCCGGGAAAGACCTAGCAGACACGAAGTGTTTAGAACAGCAAATGTAAAAGCTTTCATGAACTGGCTTTAGGTTTTATAGGTTTTATATCAATAATGGACATTTATTTATATGAAAATGTTGCAGATCTGTACTTTAACCACCACAGCAGCTTGAATTTCCGACCACCGCTACTCAGCTTGGTTTAACTTGACTCTGTTCTCTTCTCCTCTGCACTACACCACTTCTATCATGCACTCTACTCAACTCTATTATTTTCTACTCGATCCTACTCTACGACACACACACAATCAAAAGCTGACTGTTTTTCTGTTGCACCATAGCATCTAGCATTTGGTTCGAAAGGGGTGCAAGTGGCATTTTGGCCCCAAAAAAGGTATTATGTATCCTTGGAAAGCTCTTGTTGAGCTCTATCTTATGATCAAAAAACACATTTGGAATTAGAAACAAAATTAAAGTAAAGAGGAAAATCTAAAAGAGTCACCCAAGATTAAATTTGGTACAAAAAGGGCAGAACTGCACTTAATAGCTTTTTACAGAATATCAAATTTACGACGTATAGATGGTTCCTATGGCATGTTTTAGGTAAAAAAGTTTTGTTTGAGCTCTGCTGTAAAATTAGGAAAATGTCACGTACGCCCCTTTCACTCTAATCCCTCAACATGTCTTGTGAAATCCATATTACAGCACCAAAAAAGCCAAATAATGTAATTCACTGGCCCAATATGTACACCCTCAGATATAAGTCTACAACAGTTCGTAAAACCATTATTCACAAGGACAAACTAAAGGTCTCTAGACTATAAATATTATCTGGCATTAGGCTGTGCTATTTATTCCTCTATGATAAGGCAGTCTCAGACAAATGGGACAGTAAATTAAGCGCACCTTGAGCATGTCAGATATTTGAAGCCATGTTTACATACAGTATGTTTCTCGTCTGTATCAGGCTGCGCTGTGTGTTCGGTTTGATAAGCCCGTATCGGACAGTTTGTTAACAAGCACCACCCTTTGTCCTTCCCTTAAAATGTTTCTTAAACTGTGGGACAGGAGCCAAAGTGGGTCAAGGGCTTGTTTTCTGTTGGGCTGTTGCTTGCGTTTGTCTTCAGTACTATTTTTGGAGGGTATTGTTTTAACCCAAAAGGAGTGATGGGAAGTCAAACGGAGATGTACAGTAAGCGATGACCCTTGCCACCTCCTACACTCCCTCCCTCCCTCCCTCCCTCCCTCCCTCCATCTCTGTCTTTCTGTTTGTCTTTCTTTGTACTCCTCTCCTATTCGCCCATATTTCATTCCCTCTTCTCTCTCCAGACTTACTCCCTCAAATTCCATCCTCCCTTCATTCTCTCCCTCCTCCCTGTACTTTCCTTCCTCTCTTTCTCTCCTCTCCTCTTCCCCCGTTACCTATTCCGTCTCTCCCTCCCCATCTTCCATTCCCCCCCCCCCCCCCCCCCTTCTCTCTCCATCCCTCTCTTACTTCCCTCCCACCTTCCTCATTCAATCAGGCTACTTTTCCACCCACTCTGTTTTTCTAGTGTGCAGTTTCACAGTAGACCGGCTACTGAGCGGTCAAGGTCACGGTTTGATTTTATGTCTCTACTGAGAAAAAAAGAAAAAGAAAAAAAAAAAGGCATCTGGGTTGATATTAAACCCACCGGTCAGCTTGGCTTTTGCTCCCTCCCTGTGGATGCAGTTGCCGTCTGTGTGAAGTGTCAATGTTTCAACTAAGCGATTAAGGTTAAAGGATAATTGCTGTGTTTTTTCATGCGACATTCAGGTGGTTCTTTGGTTTGAAAGTAGCCTGAGAACCAGATGAAACTGGAATGCATGGTTTGGTTCTCTGGTAATTGGCACACAAACGTAAGCACAAATTTATCCACTGTTAATACTAGATGAAGTATGCAAGTCAAGGGTACAACAAGTGTTTGTTTAAGCATCGCATGATCGAACCTTTACAGTTACGGTATATTTTCTACACCAGGATGCCCCCAACGCAATGTCAAAGTCTGCTTCCTTCCCCCTCCCACCCACCAAGGGTTCATGTATGAAAAGAGCTTATCTTAAATATGACCTCAACCTGAATATGTGCTCGTGTCTGGAGATAAATGTGTAAATGTGAACACAGCTTTTGATGCCTCATAAAAAGGGAATGATCAAAGGTCGTATATGCACATCCAGTTGAAGAAAACCAGTGCCAAAAGACCCACAAAAACAAAGATTTTTGTTTTTTGGATTTGGATGACATCTTTGGTGCTAAGCACTCGTTGCTGTGGTGTTTCTGCACTGCACTTCTCAGAGATCACCTGTCAATCAAACAGTTTCTCCAGTACTGTGATTTTGGTGGTTTTCCTTGGATTTTCTGTTGTTCTTCTTCTATTTGTTCCTGACAAACTTCTGCTGCTGCTTCCAGAAGCATAAAACACATAAATCACTTTCTGGGAACAGCAAATGTAAAATCTTTCATGAAAAGGGTATAGATTGGATCGTTATTGTGTTAGAGAGCAGCAAAACAGACACGTATTTATATAAAAACGTTACTTTAATGCGTCTTAATAACTCTCCCTTTCCTCTCTCACCCCTGAAGGTCCCCCCAGGGTGTCGGAGCGGGTGGCCCACCGGCAGTCCATTCGCCTGGGTCGCACCATGAAGCTGCCCTGCCCCGTGGAGGGCGACCCCCCGCCCCTCATCATGTGGACCAAAGACGGCCGTAACATCCACAGCGGCTGGACGCGCTTCAGGGTGCTGCAGCACGCCCTGCGTATTAAAGAGGTGGAGGCCGACGACGCCGGGACGTACATCTGTAAAGCCACCAACGGGTTCGGCAGCGTGAACCTCAACTACACGCTCATCGTTATAGGTGAGTGACGAAAATCTGTCTCATTCTGACATGAGAAAAAACTGAGACAACATGGTTGGACACTGCCTGAATCAGCAATATTTAAGAGATATTGAATGAAAGACTTTCTTTCTTTCTTTCTTTCTTTCTTTCTTTCTTTCTTTCTTTCTTTCTTTCTTTCTTTCTTTCTTTCTGTCTGGAACATAATTAGCCAGGTTTGGTTGATGGGCCTTTTATACAACAATCAAGCTTGTGTTATTCTTCAGACAATGAAGCACTGCCTTTGTGTGTGTGTGTGTGTGTGTGTGTGTGTGTGTGTGCCAGTGTGATTATGAATGGGACATTTGTTGAACGAGTTGTTTGTTGTTGGTGTTTTCGCTCTGGTTGTCTGTGTGTGTAGGGCATTGCGTCAATGTACTGTGGAATGCTGTGTGTGTGTGTGTGTGTGTGTGTGTGTCTCAATTCTGGTGTCATTATAAAAGAGATTTATTGTGCTTGTTGTTCATTTTGGTTCATTTTTACAGTCAGTTTCCAAAAGGCTGTGTGTTTGTCTGTGTGTGTGTGTGTGTGTGTGTGTGTGTGTGTGTGTATGTCAGTACTGTATGACTGTATGTCTATGTGTTTGTATGTGGTGTCTACGGTCAGACTCTGACAACTTTGC
Organism: Centroberyx gerrardi; assembly: GCF_048128805.1. Classification (NCBI taxonomy): domain Eukaryota; kingdom Metazoa; phylum Chordata; class Actinopteri; order Beryciformes; family Berycidae; genus Centroberyx; species Centroberyx gerrardi. The sequence continues at coordinate 21,474,510 of NC_136012.1, forward strand.
TGCTCAAATACAGGTGTGTGTTTCTCTTTACACTGGGACTCAAATAGCTGCCCCCCCTCCCCCCCACCCACCAAATACCAACTCTTATGCATGTAAACAAAATACCTATTTGGGAGAGGCCGGTGTGAAAGCCTGTGTGTGTGTGTGTCTGTCTGTATGTCCAAGTGTGTCCATACCCCTGTGTGTGTGTGCATCATTGTATGGATTTGTGTACAAGGCACTCTGCATGCGTGTCTGTTTGCATACTTCTGTGTTCTATGTGTGTGTGTGTGTGTGTGTGTGTGTGTGTGTCAGGTTTCAGTCAGTGCAGTAGATGCCAACAGGGAGATTAAGGCTGTGCAGAGTTCCAGAGTCTGACTAAACCTCCTCTCCCTGCCCAGCGTCGGCGCTTCAAAGACTCACAGGGCTCCACTCACACACTGGGACACCGATATTACCGGCCGATATTTGCTGCACTTTAATAGTACTGATTCAAGATTTCAAAAGTTTATTTTACATTGACGCAAGCAGAGAATTGAATTTGAACTTTGTGCTTTGGCCCATAATCTAATAAGAGCTTCATTCCAAAATGAGATAGCCACCATTTGAAAAAACACATTATGGGTTACTGTGAAAGTTTTGCATCATTTTAAGACCTTTGCTTACAAAATAGTAATGTTTTTGAGAAGCAACTACAATTTTGAAAAGATTAATTTTTAATCATCTGTCAAATGAAACCATGAAATACAAACAAACATAGGGAGGGAAAATTATTTTATATACACTAGTTGTAACACGTGACAGCCAGTTGCAGCTAACCCACCTGTCGACCCCTGAAATTAACTTTTTGGATTCTCTTTCAAGTTTGCATTTGAATTGCCAGTGCAAGAAAATGTTTTCCTACACCGTTAGATTAAAAAATGGCATTAATAAATAGAATCTTTTGCCCCCCAGGTGTCAATATTGGTATCACATCCACACATGCAGCATCGGTCTTGCAGTGAACTTCAAAGGCGGGTTGGCATACAGAGGGCAAAGGGAGGGAGGAGAGGAGGAGGGAGGAGGGAGGGAGGAGGGAGGGAGGGAGGGAGGAGGGAGGAGGGGGCAACAGCTGCCTCTGAGGTCATCCAGGCAGGCAGCTGCTGCAGCTCTCTCTCTCTCTCTCTCTCTCTCTCTCTCTCTCTCTCTCCTCTCTCTCTCTCTCATTCACTGTCCCTTTCATTCACACATTCACATATGCACACACACACACACACACACACACACACACACACACACACGCTTCAGAAACAATGGATTGGGCAAACCCACATGAGCAGAGCAGGAGGTCTGATTGTTCGGTAGTTCAGGATCTCTCATTTGTCAGGGAAAATCACTTTTGAATGAAAACTCCAAGGATTTCAGTTTCAGACAAAATAATATATTACTTTGCCATATTACATATTTATATATCACACAGACGTTTCCTACAGATGTGAAACAAGGACTAGTTTATTCCTTAAAGATAGCTTTTCTGACGAAATGACCAACTAATTTTATCCAAATTCACTGGCATAGACTTATAATTTAAAAAAAATAAAAGAGCTTTGAGAAACTTTCAGGGCTTCTTTAAATTGCATCCATAGGGGAAACCCAGCAGTTCCTTTGAAGAAACCCTTCATAAAGTATTCACAGACTCAGATGGTACTTCCAGGAGCCTCTAACAATATGGGGCTTCTTCAGGAAACACATTAGGGAGATTTTTTCCGGCTTATACAACTACTGTCTTGGTGAGCAATAGCAAGTCTCATAGAAATTCATATAAAATTACCCTCAGAAAACCCTCAAATTCAATTCATTTTATTTCAAATCTTGCTGTATTAGGGAAATCTGTTGGATCTCTTGTGGAAATCGGTTAAAAAAGCTTATAACAAATCCACCAGGCATCGAGAAAATTGCCACCAGCTCTCCAGCGTAAAAAGCAAAAGCTCATGCACAAGCACAAGAGGCCGCATCATTACATGTGCAGATTACGCAAATCGCGATATCCTCCAGCGGGTTAACCTTCAAAGATGACCCCCCCCTCCCCCCCCCCCCGCCCCCCCCTCTGTAACTTAAGCCTGGAAGCATGCCGTGAAGTCTCCTCGGAGCGGCGGTTAGTACGGAAAGCGGTGGCGGTGGTGTCAGAAAAGCATCTCTCTCAGTGTTTTCATAGCTGGAACAATCTGCATAGGCAACGAGGTCCAGAGCATGGGAGGAATGGGTGAATGCATGGGCGCAGTTGTCTCTTGTCTCCCTGGTTCTTGGCTTTTCCCAGAAGTGTTATGGAGAAGACGGTCTGCGTTTATCGGCTTACGAGGAGACGAAGACATTCAGATTATGTCTTTTTGAATCATCGTCTTATTCTGTGCCGCTCTGTTGTACGGAAGCCAATCGAGGACATATAATCATACATTTACTGTATTTTATGCCATTTTCCTTGAGATAACGACTTAATTTTCTCATTATCTCAAGATAAAGTAACCGGCATAGAGTAAGTATTTCGTTATCTTGAGAAAATGAAACTTTCTTTTCCCGAGATAATGAATTAATTTATGTAGAAATGTCCAACTCTGGTGCATGACACTTGACATGATGACATGCTGACTGGCTGAAGATGCCCTGAACAACATTTGGGTTTTTGAATAATATGCTTTCCTTTAGGATGTTAGTTCCAACCAGAAAATGATCTCATTATCTCGAGAAAACACCTTCCGTTTTCCCGAGGTAATAGGATAATTTTCTCATTATCTCCGTAAAACAAAATGTGTTATCTGGAGTTAATGACATAAATAACTCGATTTCTCAAGAAAACAAAGAAAATAAACTTGTTATCACTGGAATATCACGGGATATATGAATAGATAGATAGATGATAATAGATGAATGGATAAATTGTATGAATATATGTCCTCAATGGGCTGTACTTTTTGGTTTTTCTCTCTGCTGTTTTGCTCTCTCCTCACTTCACCTCCCTCGGTTCCTCTCCTCTCACCTCCTTCTCTCTGCTTTCATCTCCTCTCCTCTCCTCTCCTCTCCTCTCCTGTGTGGTCCTACGGTAATTATTCTATGACCGCTCGGTTTCAGAGTAATGAGGCCACACCTGCGTCTTATTGTCTTTCCCTCTCAATTTCGAACTAAAAAGTATCTTTAACACCTTTTTCCTATTAGCGCTCAATCTCCCCTCTTCCCTCCTTCCTCCGCCGGCCGGCTCATTTTTCCCCCTGACCGCGTTTTAATTTGTATCAATATTTTCACAGTTTCCCCTTTTTTCCCAGTTTAATAGCATTTGATTGCCGTAAAACATCCACTGTACGGCTGCCCAGCCATTGAAGTCGGGGAGAGGCGTTCTGTGGAGGCAGTCATTCGTTGGCACGGGAAATTAAAAGATTCCTTTAAGCGTTTGTTCTTTTTTATGTGTGCGTGGGTCTGTGAATGTTTGTGTGAGTAAATATGTATGTGTGTGCATGCATGCTTGTTTGTCTGTGTGCTTGTGTCTCCATGTGTGTGTGTGTGTGTGCATGTGTGTGTGTGTGTTTTGTGCATGTGTTGTGTGTGTGCACAGATTTATGGGACCACCAGTAAAGCGAAAACTGAGGAACTTATTTTTTCTGCTCTGTAGACCTCAACGTCCTTCAAGAACCGAGCGCCAGCAGAGCGCTTCTTTCTTCCTCCCTCTCTCTCTTTCTCCTCATTCTCTCTCTGTCTCTCTCTCTCTCTCTCCCTCTCATCCCTCTCTTTCTTCCTCTCCTCTCTCTTACTTGCAAGTATGAGGATGTGGAATTGTTTCCCTCCTCCCAGCCGAATGAATGACAGTAAATTTATAGTTTAAACCAGATGTGATGACAATGGGAGCGTGTCTGGAGGAGAGTTGGGAAGCCATGCGTAAGAAGGAAGGAAGCGGTTTGGAATCGTGTGTGTGTGTGTGTGTGTGTGTGTGTGTGTGTGTGTGTGGGTGGGTGTGTGAATGTCAACATATGTGTGTGCGCATTCATACACGCTTGCTTGCTTGTGTCTGTGTGTGCTTTTGTTGTGCTTGAGTGCGGTGATGCGGCGATGTGTGTGTTCATCCATACACACTAGCGTTTGCGAGTGTGTGTGTGTGTGTGTGTGTGTGTGCGTTCAATTATAAGTGACTGGTGTGATGATTTGTGGTGATTTTAGAGCTCAACCATAGCAGCCGACATCTGGTCATAATTGGAGAACAGAGAGGAAAGAGAGGCAGAGAGAGATATCAGCCCTAGACATATGTTTCGATAAATGAGTTTCTACATGATTTATGTTCATCAGTGTTACACTCATGCAAGTGGAAGGTCGGGTAATGGATGTTGAAATAAGGAATATGAAAGTACGATATGAAACGTGACAAATGGAAGAATACACTGAAACAGCGGTTGGAAGAGGATCGGTCCGGGAAAAATGATTCTGCAGAACATTTTCTCGTATGAAAGCAGAGTGGAAGTGTGCCAGCACTAATACACCATTCAACACTGCTAAACTTCAAATCAATGCAAACTGGTTTCTGACATCATATTTCACAGTAAAAACACAAAACAACTCCCATATGGCATTGCAATTCAGAATGATGTTGCATGCAAACTAATTGGTTTGCGTGCGTTTGAATTCATTTGGAATTGTGTTGCTTCGATATACTCCTGTTTCACAGTGTGCGTCCAGTTCTTTGTGTATACTGTAACAAAGCACGCACACACACACACACACACACACACACACACACACATTGTCCTCTGTTCGCGCTCATTCTCTCTCCATTTTACTGTGATGCAAGTGTGAGACTGTGCAGCTGTCTTTCAGCCAGAAACTAAGACAACAGATCATGTTGCAGACCAATATCTCTCTATCCCTCCGTTCCTCCATCCCTCCATATCCTCATAACTCCACTGTGAGAGAGAGAGTGTGTGTGTGTGTGTGTGTGTGTGTGTGTTTGTGTTCTCAGGTTTCTGACTTTTTAATTGAGATATCTGGTGCCTGGTGTGTGTGGAAAGGAGAGGATGTAGAGGTGGCCAAGGTCTGCAGCCTAATCGGTATGAGTCATACACACACATGCAGAAACGTGTGTGTGTGTGATTGTACAGTGCCCAAACATTCACAAATAACAAGTGCCCTCCACCACCCGCTCTCTCTCTCTCTCTCACACACACACACACACACACACACACATCTACTCTCCAAAAGGCCCAAACACACCAGCCCAGCTGTGCCTGTCTTGCAGTGCTTGTGCGTGTGTGTGTGTGTGTGTGTGTGTGTGTGTGTATGTATGTATTTCAACTGCCAGAGTCTTCTGCTCAGGTTACACACAGAGCTTTGGCTCTAATGGCAGAAAAATGCATGGAGGGAAAGCAGCTCCAGCTCCCTGGTTTGGAGGAGCCGCTCTGCTGTTCAGCCCAGGGCTTGAGGCCCCGCAGGGGATTTTTGGGGGGTCTCAGCATGATTTACAGAACATGAAAAAGATATTATTTTTAAACACTGCCCAGCGATAGGCGAGTGGTTAAGTCCCCC